>NW_027150672.1:0-268187 GCF_020800215.1 Phytophthora ramorum | reverse complement strand
CTATATACTACGTAGTAGTGTTTTTGCTGAGAATGGCCCAAGCGTATGGCCGCTCCAGCTACAACAAGAGCAACACTGTCCCTTCCTACTGCAGCAAATGGTCAATAATACAAACTACCGCCAACTTTCTTAGGCGGGAAAATGCTGCTTTTCATGGACAAACTTGACTGTGTTCAGACACAGATAAACCAGAAAAAAAAGCAATGCTGCCGACGTGCACGCATACAAGCGACTGACTCAATTCAATTTGTCGCTCATCCAGCTTTCTCGATCTCCAACATTGCTTGATCGGACACAGCGGCGAAAATTAGATATGAATGGGCCTCATCGATGTCCCTGCAATTAATTGGCCAAAACTCACGGTAATGCACCTATTGCAATATGGATCCACCCTACTTCGCGTCAAGCGAATCGCGGAGAAACAACTTCTGCGTCACAATTCGAATATCGACATCGAAAGCGCCAAACAATCTATCTTTTCCTCATGCTGACACTGCAACGATTCCCCTCGTCACTACATGTGTAGGTTTATCCTTAGGACGCATTTTTTTGGCAGGACGCGAAAGTCAGCGGGCCTCCCAAGTAAGCTGGCTGCAACCGCTGCTAAGCCGTTGCCACAAGCCACCAATCCGACTCCTGGCACACTCGTTGACGAGAATTTGGCTTCTGTTGTCGCGAATTTAACCAACGAAAGTATGTGTAGGTTACAATCCACGGACACGTGAGGTTTTACCCAGTGATGCAGTGCCGACAGGGCAAATGCAGAGCAAACAGAACGCAGGGAATCCAAGACAAGAGTAGTCCATACTGCCGGACTGCAGCAGGTTGGTGGTATATCCTCTTTAATATCTATCTCGATGCCCGTGGCGATATAATCCACGCGTATCCACAATATCCATGGTCCATAGAAGAGGAAATCCGACTTTGAGCACGAAAGCAGCATTCAAAAGTCCGAGAGACACAACAAGCGAAAAATGTCAGCGCAGGGCAGCAGGGGGGGGGGGGGGGCGCCGCAGTAGAGTGACCACTTCTTCTCCTCACGACACATCCAAGCAGTTGAAATTCTCGCTTCCAGCCGTTGATGCCTTGGAAGTTTCAAGTTGGAGCCCCTAGAATTATCCACGGAACAGCTGAAGGGAGCCACATCTGCTCGTGTCTCCTGAGCTGATCTCCCAAGACACGGACACCATGTTGGAGCGCACAACGCAAAACGGCAGGAACCAGCGCAGTCACCAAGTCGCAGGCGGGCCTTTCTTCTGTCTCTTCCCGGTCCGGGCCTCCGGGAATCCTGGAGAGGCTTGAGTCAAATGTGCGTAATCAAAAGATTTGAGTCTGACCTAAAAATAGAAACTGTGACTCACAGTTTCCGGACCCAAAAGCTCACAGCGATGGTACCAGTGATACCAGCCGGATTGCTGTATTCGTTGAGCGGCATTCTGAAGCGCACAGTTGAACTGTCCGCACAGCCAACCGGGCGACTTGCAGTGATGAACTATCATCTACAATGCCTTAGTATCCGTTTACACCAAGCTAGTGTTCGCACATTCTTCGAAGTACTTGCTATCACTACTGTTTGCAAACTGTTTGTTAGTGTGTAGCTAATCTGGCCATAATGTATGTGGAGTTAGGCGGTTCTCGTTGGTGCATTGTAGATCTTGACCTCGGCTCGCTTGGTCTAAGCAATGACAGGCTGAGAAAAACTACTGCACCGCCACCAGTCATCTCAATTGAGCTCTGGCTTGCACGCATTCCTTCTTTATTTTCCAATGATCAAGCTGCCTATCAGTTCTTGTGCTTAGTATTGTAGGAAGCGCAAACAGGCTAACACGTTTGCAAATACCACTTACTGTTAGTTAGTGAGTAGTGATATTCAGAAACATGTCTGTGGAGTACACTACAAACAGGACTGCTGAAAATCTATTGAAAATCCATTGGGCGGCCAGGTGATCGTATCCACTTGACCGTCCAATACAGCACTGCAGTAATACGAGAGCTGACTCGGCTATATTTCTGCTGTTAGGAGCGCTGGTCAGACTTGCACATGTCGGAACATTGGAATCGCTTTGACACAGTCCTTGCATCAAAATAAATGCCAGATTGCAGCGTGGGGTGAATCACAAATATTTTCAATTGCATCGCCACCGGTACTGCACTATTGTATTGCAAAGTGATAGCCAACTGTAGCGACAGTGTCTGCTTCGTATGAGTTCCTTATTCGTTTTGGCCGCAGAACTCGGGTTTTGATTTCAGAAGCACGATGGTTCCTGGTAGTGAGACGGTGTCGCCATAGCGAATTCACCTTATTTCCGGTTCTGACTCTCTCCTGCTGGGACAAGTCCCTTTGCTACTGCACGATAGCTGAATAAGTGCCTCACGGTATATCGATTCCGCAAATTCAGAAAATTGCGTCGCTTGTCCGCTTATTTTTTTTAGCGATCTATTACGGTGCCATGCATATTGAAGTAAACAACAAATTGCAAGCGGAATTGGGACTCCAACGGCGAGAAACGTCAGGAATCCTTGCCAATTTTTTTCAACCACCTCTTCAATCCTCTGCAGCTGAAAATGTGCTCCACCTGGTTTCCTTCTGCCGCGCTATGCACCGACTCGTATTGTATTTCCAGAAATTCCTGCTGAATATTTGGGATAATTCTTGTTCAACCGCCTCGAAAGTGAGAAATGGTTGTAGCGAGGCTTCATCACCCAGTGACAGATACTTTGGATCCACATAGCTCAACGAGAGAATGACGTCTACTAGTGCTGTGATCGAATTGTAGCTTTCAACACTGGTGATGTGAGTGTTGATACTGCGGGCTGCTAACAACTGCGTACAATCGTCAATGAAAAAATCGTGACTAAGAAGTCTTAGAATTGGAGTGGTCTCCTTGCTCACAAATTGGACGTCAACCGCAATCGCCATCATCATGATTTGCTGCACACGCTGCGTTGAAAACGCGCCAAGCAGCAGACCTGCAGATAAACCATACCATTTGCTCTAAAGCAGCGTTCTTCGCCGTAATGACAGCAGCATGTTCAAAAAATTCCTAGTGAGAACGCTGAAGCGACATCTGCCACCTAGTCTCGCTCAGCAGCTTCCCCTCTGCGTATGCCTTTCTTCAGTATGGATTAAAGCTTGGTCACTGTCTCTAGACACGAAATTTTATTTGACCAGGGACGGCAGCGGCGCTAATGAGGTTGCTGAGTGTGCATGTCGCTTGGAGCCCCTCATGATTGCCGATTGCATCACTTTACCCGCGTCAGATGGATTCCAGATTTCCAATGCACTGCAGTCATCAAGTTGACTTCGTGTCGCTGCAGTCAACCTCCTCTTGATTTTGGTCTGCATATATTGGGATAATTCGCTTCTTGGTCGCGTACATTTTGACTGTTGCAGTGTTTCATCTCTCGACTTTATCACTACGCTTGCTCCTTGTTGTCTTACAGCACCTTTCACGCATTCCCGTCCTCGATATTGCGGCGGCAATACGAAATCATCGCGAATAAAAAAATCGAAACCGTCGTGAATCCAGAAGATGGCAACGACGTTCCAGTCTGAAGTTGGTATACCGGCCGATGATGTAGGAAAAATAAATGCGCAGCGAGCACGTGTTTCATTTCATACTGCGTCTTAGTAGAGACGCTTTCGCAACGGGGGCAGTGGTGGTTTGCTGAGCACGAACAAAGTCGTACTTCTGCTGCGTGAAAACAATAATAAATCCAATCCATCGTAAAGCTGGTCAAGATTCACCAGCACCACAAAAGTCATCACGAGTCAAGCACTGTCCAATAGCAGCGTAAATCTGAAAACTGCTGCTGGTCCTCATCGTTTGCCCTTTCAGCGCACAACCTGTCGCTCTCGCACCACGGCGATTGAAGCCTTAAGAGAAAGCAAGCACACCCAACCAGGTGTCATTCCCATCGACCACTTCTGCAGCCTCAACACCAATCACATCGTGGTTCCCCGAAATTAGCAGGACGCATCGCAGTTAACACGTTAAAACCGGATTTGCGCCTGTGGACATGTCACAGTAACAAAAATTAGAGTCCCGCGTATATTTTCCACGGGGGCCAACTGATCACAAAAACTGGCACAGTATGCGTTGGTACGCACGCGAGGCAAAGGGAGACGCACCTGATGTAGAGCTGGGCGACGAATTCGCGGTCGCTGCGACGGCTGAGGCACAGGGAGGCACAGGAGCCGACGTAAACGCTGGTCGCCATGATTGCGACTTCGCGGGGTTCTGTGGAAACTAATTTACCAACACAAATTACAATTTTTGAGTGATCTGAACGAGTGGAGAGGGATTGGGACGAACATGTGGAAACTGAAGCGCAACGAGATCGACACCGTTTGACTGCGAAATAGAAATTCTATGTTGCCATTCATCGCCACTTTACTACGGCCTCGGTGGCTGTGCGGGTCTGGATTGTGTTCGCCTCGAGTGGACTTTTAAACTCGCCAGAGATGACTTTGCATTCCCTGTTTAGGTTTTGCAAAGGAGACGTGTCAACCAGAGGAGAGGGATATTTCTGGGTGCACGTCCTGCCAAGGCTCGTGAATATATTGTTGGGCTCGCACACTGATGTGCACGGCTGTAGAGACAATTGCTGAATTTTCAAGCGTCAGGCTTTACTCGCATTGCATGCTAACGACGTTAAAAAGCCCGGTAAACAGCAACACGGGGTATTGCTGTTCGAGGGGGGATTGCACTTGATTTGCTGTTCTGACAATCCATGAATTGATATTTAACGGTGTGCTGCTGGTGTGGAGGTCAGAGATGTCATGATTGGTTTTGGTGGGTTCACTTTGGGATGGAGTTTTTGAGGAATTTACTGATGCAGCAGTACATGCATTTTCGTTGTCAAGGAAAATTGGACTTCTTTGGCGCAACTGTGCGTGGTTAATCATGAAGCTGTCGCTTTGTTATTGCGATTAATTTTGGTGGGGCCAAATGAAAGGCATCATGGCGAGTTATACGTTCGACTCAGTGCCGGTAGCACACTTAGCTGGGGCCCGAAGGCGAGCACGGTTTCAGCGACGTTA
Source organism: Phytophthora ramorum (assembly GCF_020800215.1). NCBI lineage: Eukaryota > Oomycota > Peronosporomycetes > Peronosporales > Peronosporaceae > Phytophthora > Phytophthora ramorum. The sequence goes on along the minus strand of NW_027150672.1, from coordinate 263,143 downwards.
AAGACTCACACTCTATGGAATCTCAAGTAAAATTCAGTGATAATATGGGGACAAACAAACACAAGGAAGACCTGGATGTTCGAAACCAGTCAAGCCGCCCGATGATGCCGCGGGGACGAGCACCTCGCTATTAGGTCTGCTTTGAAACGTTGAATCGTGCCCAATCCAGTACTCTCTGGACCGTGAGATGATTTAGCGCTCTTGTTCAACGACAAGGAGTCACTGATTAACTTGTCTATTTTTCAATGATCGTGAAGTGTCAGAGTACTACGGCATTTTCGCTGGAGGAGGTTACGGTTCCTGCAAGGCTTGAGCAGAGCCTTGCTCGTCAACCAATGAATGAACACAATGAACAACATTTCCCCCAAAGCGTGGATGTATCGAGGGTAGACACGAGGGACCTGGATTGCATTTTGCACTATTCCTGCTCCATTGGACCGTTGCTCGTTGACAAGCGCTTCCTTTTGTATTTGGCGGTGGTGTGAATTGAGCGTAAATGGGGGTGGGCAAAACCTTCACGACTGCTCTCTAAATGGTGCCCTGAGAGTGGTTCGACGTGAATAAAATACAGCGGCGAGCACGTACAAAATGGTACGGTATTCTGCAGTATCACTCCTGCGCGATAGCTCCAGCTCGCCGACGAGAACCATTTTGTACAAGTAGTTGCATCACTTGTATCATGAACACGAGTTTGACCCAGATTGCCGAAGCGTGGCAGCTAGAATACCCGACGTTTGTGGCGGATAGTGAGAGAAATGTCATAAACAGAGTGATGCCGTGCAAGGTGGCTCCCAATGTAGCAACGCGACGCCACAATGTAAAACATGAGATCGTTTGCGCTCGAGTTGCCCACGTTCTAGGACGAAGCGCCAAGGACGCGCAACTTATTCGTGCGGTCTACAGGCTGTGGGCGAGCTTCAGACTCAGGTCACGAACGATTTGACATGAGCCTTCATTTGATCGACGTCTCGTCAGGTGTGCTGGACCAGCAGCTCGGAGACATTGCAACAAGCACGACAATAAGGCTTACTAAAACTTGTGCGCTGGTGTCGTCGGAGACTAAAGCTAAACATCAGTTGGGCACATCTGGGATTGGCATGGCCAGTAATCTCCGGCACCTTGTCTCAGCCCGCAAAATCGAGTTAAGTCTCTTGTGGTAAAATCGTGTGCCTTAGCTGGTCCACGTTTTTTTAGCTGGAACTACGTTTCAAACCTAATGTATACCGCACGTATTTCCATCGTCGACTCCAAGAGTGGAGCAGACATGCCGTCGAAGCAGCAGTCACTTGTCTGTCGACGCAGCAAATCCTCCGACGTAGATACATCAACCAGGATAGATAAACCGAGTTTTTCGCACCCTTCCAGTTCGGCTAAAGACACCCTCACTCGGATTCGGCCCCCACTGAATACGGAATCAGTCAAAGAAGTATCTGCTTCTTCGAGCATCTGGTTAGATGGCAATGCGAACAGATACAACTCCAGCGAGGCACCATTGGTAGACAATCGGCCCTTGTACTCGTATACGCAGCAGCTTGCACTACATAGTGCTGCACATACCGCAGGTGACCACCCATTCGGTAACGATTGGAGCGTATGTACTTGATCATCCAGAATGAGCACCGTCGCTGACGCTGTTGGAATCGTTTCGTCCAGAACTGAAGCAATAGTGAGCCGTGTGCCTTGTAACTGCACATCCACACATGAGAGCATGCGGGTTAAGGCGATGATAGATAGAAGTGATGGCGCAGTGGATGGACCACCAGCACTTTCGTTTGTCTCTTTGCTATCTGCTTGGAGAGAGAGCGATGCTGGGTTCAGCAACCATCGATGGCTCCATGCGCCACTCGGGGATGTTGAGTCCGCCAAAGCAGGTCGTGCTAGTGAAGGATCAGGCTTTTTGGGTTCACCTGGATGTGAATAAACGTCCACATGCTGGTCTTCTCCGATGACACCTTGACCTGGATTGTACCGCACACCCCGAGATAATTGCTGCTGCGTCAGATATGACTGGAAGAGCCTTCGCACTGAAGCCCCCAAGAAGTCGTTTCTGTGGAGTAGCAAGGCTGATGCAAACCGGCGAAGGTCCTGGTATTCTGGCTCCGTATAAATCACCGAAAGAACATTGTCCACCAGCTCTGAGATTGACACGTGACCATCATCGTTGTTCCCTGATGAATATGCATCATAATGTGGGTTTAAACGCCTGGCACGAGCCAACAGGAGCTGGCTCAGCTCGCCGAAGAGGTCCTCAACCAGCCGACTGAATTGCTCACACGACTCAGACAGCGACGGATGGTCTGTAGCCTCGTTTCCGTGTTCATACATGCATTTATCGAGCTCCCACGCCAGTATCTGCTGTACTCGCATTGATGAGCACGTATCCAGTAGCAGATCTGCGCACGCCCGCAACACCGCATGCTTACGTGCCAAATCTTTCGCAGTCATGGCATTTTCCAGTGACGGGTGAACCATACACCTGCCCAACGAAAAAGTCGAGACGATGTTTGCCGCCATCCTGCGCTCTGATGAAGCCGTCGCGAGTTCATGTTGTTGTGCCTGGTTGGACGGCAACAACCCAGTGAGCCGTTGACTCTGGATGTGGACGTTCATCTCATCGAAGTAAAAGGAGAACGCGTCAAGTGGTGTGAAACGCACAAAGAGCTGGAGCAGAAGCAACGTCTCAAGACGCTCCATCGTGTCGTGGTTCGACATGCTCTGAAGTAGCGTCAATGTTTCGCAGCAGACCTGACATTGAATTGTTCTTCCCCGCGACATCGCCCTCGGCGACTCGACTGAAGATGTGTCGGAATATGTCCTGGTTCCTATCTCGTCGTTCGTCTCCACATTTTTACTGAAGTTTGTAGAGTTTGTGCCCTCAAAATTGCCAGAAACCTGCTCGCCTTCCGAGTTCATCTGAGTATGGGGTGCCATAGTGTGGTCTGGGGCGAACGCTTCTACTGTGGACGCTGAGGGTGATTTCAACTCCGATACCGGCACCGACACCGGATCGCACGTATCTTTCGCTACGGCTTCAATATCATCATTTCTGTCGGACGATTCCTCACTGACAAGCGTTTCCTTCGAGCGACGTACATTGCTTTGGCGGCGATACGAAACCATCGTGAATGACGGTGACGTCTGGCGATAAACCACCGTTGCCAGTCGCACTGTGGATGATGGACGCTTTGGTAATGGATCCAGCATAAACATATATGCGGCGAGCACGTGCTTCATCTCTCGTTGGGCCTTGGTAGATCCGCTCTCGTACGAGTAGCACCACTGTGGACTAGTCGTGTTGTTGAGCACGTACAAAATCGTATTCTTCAACATAAAGGCAACACCACCATCACAGTGTTAGACGTCTTTCTTACACATCGAATCCACCAGCGTGTTTCGGGCTCCAGCACCTACGAAATGCACTGTGTGAATCCGTGCCGTTTGCCACGGGTAATCAACGCCTACCTCTGGGAACTGCTGGTGGTAGGTGTCGCTGGCCTTTTCAGCACGGACCCAATCGCTCTCGATCGTCTTCGACGCAGGTCGCTGCAAAGCACTACGTGGTAACGCGACGATAGCACCTGGTAGCACCGCTGCCACAATGTCACCCATACCAGGCTCGACTACAGTGGTCGCCGCCTCAAACCGCGCGCACACGACCAGGTTGCCATTCCGGTCAGCGATCGCCGCGGCATCGGCCGACTGGAAGGTCACGAGCAGATGCAGCGAGCAGCCACAATAGCTTCGTTGCTTGTGGTCCGGGCAGCAGTGCGGGAAGCAGCGAAACAGCTAGACGTGGCAGCAGTGTTAGTATCTCTTACTGTTAAGCTGGTACAGTCTGAAGCTCCAGATTAGTATTTCGTCTACCTTGGCGCTACGTTTCTTGTTGCTCCTGCTCATAGTTTTCGTTGGAAGCACCAAAACACATCAAATGAAGTTCACCTCATTACTACGGTACGATACCCTCTGGAGAACAATAAGTGAGACCAAATTGCACGGTCCACAGACGCACCTGACGTACGAGGGGGAGAAGAGCTCATGCTGCTCGTCACGACAGCCGAGACGCAAGAAGCGACAGTTCGTGACGTTCGGGCAGATCGCCATGCTTGTGCGTTTGTTTGCCGCTGGGGTCTCACTGCAATAAGGACCAGTTTTGAGGAATTGGCTGCTTTTGACTTGAAGTGAGTATGCCGCATCTGCAACAGTACTTGGTGCAGTACTAAGTACGATTGGGATACAATATTTTTCAACTGTATCAAACGCTCGAATGGTGCGCTGCTTCGTATTCTCCTGGGTTTCTGCAGCAAGGTTATATTGTAGAAAAGCAAATCGACCGTTGTCATAGATTGGGAATCGAAGGCTCTCAAGTGTGAACCCCAAGCAAGTCTATCTACCTGTGCTAGCGTTGTGGGCAAGAATCCCCGTCGCTGTTCTAAACGAAGAGCACCGTCCAGTTGAACGCAGTGAAGAGGTTTAAGCGGAGCACATCACCGGAATGTGTGGTTACTAGCGAGCTTATATCCTACACACAAGGTTTTCATGACCCGACCAGTATAACATCGACGCCGAAGGAAACTCGATGAATATAACCACCACAGTCAAATTGGAATCGACCAGCAATCGAATCATGAACCTCCATCAAGACCACGAAAGTCACCAGCAAGAAAAGCGTAAATCAGCTGTCAAGCGCAATAGCAAGGTGCATACATTTCTAGCACGCTACGATAGTTCTTACGAGCTGCGACTCGTTTGATGTCACTAAGTGCTTTGCCGAACAGCGCCCTATGTCTAGTACTGTACATTTTCAAGTGAATACGAAGACAATTTTGAGGGCATCAAAGTCGACCTATGGTCTAGGCGCTAAGCTACTTAGCATATTCTGCAATGATCAACAATATCGGCTGGTTGTTATATGTTTTCTTCAGGGACACATCACTCGATCGTCCACGATTTGGTGATGGACAATGGACAGAACCATCGGGGAAAATATTTTCTCCAAGCAAACAGCGGATAGATTGCTTCAGTCAATCACGCTCGGAGGCGGCTTACCGAACATGATCGTTTTGGTTGGCTTTACTGCCGAACTCGACGACCTACCTACCACCACCACGATTCACCCATGACATTATGATCCCAGGTTTCTCGCCGTCGACATTTACTTCGAATTCGTCCAGGTGACAGCGACATAGCCACGTCAATGAAGTTGTCGAGACTCGAAGACACGCATCGCTCGATAAAAAACGTTCAAGAGCTTGTTATTTACGGGTCGTCTAGACGGAAAGAAGCTTTGTTTACGACGGCGGGATGTCATCTAACGACATGGCACCCGTCCACATGTAGCACATCTTGCAGTAATTGCGAACAGATTCAATCTGTGCCACATCAGGCGAACGAAATGATTGCGATACAGTTTGTGTTGTGCGAACATTAGATTGATGAATGTACGAAACCACATTAACTTCACACACTTGCTCTGAAATTCCCGTGCTGCTCGAACCTCCCGCCCGCGATTTAGATAGGGACGATACCTCGAGAAGTAAGTCAAACAGGTATCCAGATCCGGGTGGAAAGAAATAATTGAAGCCATCAGTGATCACCATGTCCGCAGAAACTTTTGGCGACTGTCCGCTTGCTCAACCTCGCAAACGCGCCAAGGTTGCCCCATTGGTTTGTTGTATTCGCTTGTGGCACTAACATGTAAGCATACAAGCTATACGCAATGAATCGGGTCTTGACCCAACCAGCACGCTTATTGTCCAAAATTGGCGATTTTGTTTCCGCAGCAATTTTTTACGAATACCGTAAGCTTCATCGAAAGCCTTGGCGTGGGAAACAGCCTGGGGCCGTTCGGGATAGGACGCGTCAAATTCACAACAGCACCGAGAAAATTCGAAAACAACACTCGCACTTGGAATGCCGGTTTTGAGAACACAAACTGTTGTCAACTTGCACATTTTCAGATATCAATATCAAAACGATTGCGATATTGGCCAGATTTCCGGTGATCAAGAAAATTTGTGAAACAGAAGAGGGACCTATATGGACGCGGACGTCACCACGGCGGAAGACCCAAGTATCTTTTAACTCTACTCGTCCCAATCCTTTACCGAAATTCCGCCGATGCATGGTGTTGTCAGATCTGTCCCGAGCCATTGATGTATTCATCGCGCCCGCGGCTACATAACGACCACATGGAACTCATGATGATGCTACTCTTGCTGCATTTATTCGTCAGCTTCACACCTCCAGACGTATATCCTTCATTTCGGCCACTTGGACTTCCACAGTCAGCGACAAACTTAGCGCTGTTAAAACAAAACAAAAAGGATCCATTGCAGCGCGGAGGCTTGTGACAGCATCCCGTCAACGATTGCGCTGTCGATATCGGTGTATCAGTCGTTCCATACCGCAATCACAGCCGTCAAAGTTCCTGCGCGGGAGAAAATGGCCTTGCAATTATGGCGCGGGCTCTTGAGCGTTTTCACATCTCTACGTTTTCAAAACGATGACACACAAGGACGTAGTAAGAAAAAAACTCCTGAAAGAGTGGTGGACCGTCGAGCAAGTAATCCAGCTCCATCTACGTTGTGCGTGCATCTCAATAGGTTGGTAGCCAAAATTACGATGAAATCTGTTTGTAATCATACCATTTTGGTACTCGCCTCCAAGTCTAGAACGCCGAGTGATTCCCGCACATGTGGATGATATCACTTCATGCTGAGCAGGTTGTTGCGCGGACCAGCGACAACCAGGCTCGATGGAATTACCCGTTCAGCGACTGCTGCGGCGCATCAGCAGCAGAGCTTCCGTGCGTTGCACAACCACACCAACCAGGACTTGGAAGATGATCGTAGACAATGGAACCTTTCCCATGAGCTGTGGCGACGATAGACCTTGCTGCGGATGTTTCAAAATTCTCAAGGGGCTGGAATCGGCGATGATTCTTAGATCCTGGATTGATCTTGGTTCATCCTGTTGTCGCTGCAAGGAATGGTAACAATGACGGTGTTTCTGCGTGTAGTCTCTTGTTGGTGTGTATCGACCCGTATCCTGGTCGGTATGCTGCAGCTCGATATTTTATCTGGAAATTATAGCAAGACCAGAACCAACGGCACACATCTGCGCTTGATAATCTTGTCGTCTCGTGTAGGCGCCGCGCTCTCTGATCAGTGCTGGAGCGTACATGAGTACGATGGCCGTGATGGGGATGAGCTTGCTCTGTCTTTGCAGTACAGTGTATGGCGATTATATACCACGGGCCTGTGGTGTTTGAATGGTACGTCGCGTCCGTATTCCGACGTTGAAGCATTCATGTCGCTTACCGTCGAGCGATCTGCAGCGAGATAATCACCAGTGAGCGAGGTCAGGACTAGATAGTCGTTGGTGCTTATCTCCAGAGCATTCAGTACCCTTCTTGTCTTCCAGGCTCCGTGTCGACCAGCGGAATCGTTCCGTTTCGCCATGTGCGATTAGCACACTCCGTGTTCCCTCTATTTTTATGCAAGATCGCCATGATATGTATAGGTCGACACAATCTAGACTATATTATAGTCCCTCCACAGTACCGTATAATACTTCTTTGATCCGACAACTTCTTATATCCGACATCGCCCAGCAGCCAATTAACTCACAGCGAATTGCACCAGTGAAATATACTTCTTTTATCCGACTGTACCACTAGTGTACCAATATTGCGGCTGTCACCACCATTCACTACACTCTTGCAAGTGCAATGGCGAGCACAACTCCCTCACGACGAGGACAGCGACACTGTACTGGGAACAGAGGAGCACTGATATGATAGATGCGCAAGTAGGCCAAATCTCAGATAGACAAGATGTGATCTCGTCGCTGCTTGGCACTAACTAAATATATGTAGCCACTCGTTTTCGCTTGACGCTATTCACTTGAGAACGCGTGTATGCATGTGCGTGGGTACTTTGTGGGCTCGGTGCTCGTTTTGGGAGTGTTTCACGGTATAACCCCCCTCCAGAACACGGTTCAGACCATTATTCATTTTGATGAGTTTTTCATCAAAGCAGACATATGGTACGAAGATTGCAATTTTGCCAACGTCCACTTGCCCTACACCTATCCGAAGATTTAGTGTCGGGTCAAAGAAGAATTATACGGTAAGGAGAACTCAAGGAGAGCGAGGGAGTTTAGATTGGTGATGGGCGGTGTGGAATACACTAAGGTCTCCACCAGTAAGGTTAGGGAGCGACCGCAGCAGGCCAGACGGGTGCTCCAAGTCAAGACGAGCTGCTCCAGAGAGGAAAGGAGACGTACATGCATGACGGCTACTATCCCTGATCAATGCCATCCCAGCAGCAGTACCAGATTCCAGACGTCAGTTCGCCGCTTGGTGTGCCACGCCCAAAAACCGGCTTGCAACGAAATGTCCTGAAAAATAAGGTCAGCCCACTAATAAAGTGGATACGGTGCTCGATGTATAACGTTGGCTAATTCATTCCAGATGCAATGAATGCGTTCAAAACGGAATTCAATGAACTGACGTATTACCAATTGGGGATCCCTAAGGGCGCTCTACAAGTAGTCAAGGGAACACTTTTTACGAGTTCGTCCTCGTAATTACCTTTTCTTGTAAATTTTAGTGTGTGTTGAAGTGAGAGTAGCACTAGACTCGTTCTTGCTTCACCACGCGCAGGATGGACAACGTTACTCCGGCAGACTGGTGTCCGAGCAAGCCCCGGCCCGATGTAGTCGCAGCAACGATAGAGGGGGCTAAACGTCAGCTCATGGAATACGCAATGCAGAGCGAGTTTGCGGAAGTAGTAGACCGCTCGACACCTTACACGGTTACACTTATTTGCTCTCAAAGTGGAGCCAAACGAAGTCACATAGCGGAAGGGTGGACGCCACAAGAGGGTAGAAGGGCTCTACGGGCGAAGAAGGCAGACTGTCAGTACAATATAAAGGTGGCGAATGTCGGTGATGATTTGTGGTCTGTCACAACGTGCTACCAATCGCATTCGGGGGGATCATTTCTTGTCGGAGAAAGAGATTTCGTCCTTACTGTCCGCACGGCGCTTTTTGATGCAGAAGCACAACGTTGCGTCGCATATTGTTCAGCGGTGTAGCTCTGGCACCGAACCTAGAGATATATGGGCCCAGCTGCGCAACAGGTACAGTTGGGTCGTATATAAGGATGTCGACAACGTCATCGCACAATACCAAAAGCAATCCCAAAATGGGCTAACCTCTATTGAGGCTTTGCATGACAAGCTGAAACATGAACCTGTGATATCAGACAGCTTGTGAGATGATTCTAATCGTGCCGTGTCGCTGTTCTTTTCACCTAACTCTAGTCACCAGTTGATACACCGTTATCCCGATATGTTCCTAATGCATTGCACTTATAGTACCAACAAGCGCGAGATGCCTTTACTTCATGTTGTTGGAGTCACAGGTACTTGCAACAGTTTCACGACAGGTTGCTGTTTCGTGAGTGACGAAAATGAGCCCAGCTATATGTGGGCTCTTGAAAAGCTAAGCCGAGGGTTACCGCGACCGTCAACGGTGGTGGTCGTAGACAACGAGACGGTATTGCTTTCTGCCCTGGTGAAGTCGTGGAGGTCCACTCGGTTTCATCTGTGTAGATGGCATATCGAGAAAAATGTCACAACAAACTGAAAGAAACCAGGTCTGTGAAGTGAGGCGTATAATGTCTTGATGAAAGGGTGACGTACAGCAAGTAACTTTTCAGCGACTAGGGAATCGTGTTTTGAGAGATGGAGTATCCTGCAGAAGGAGCTCATCGAACCCTCGCCTGAGTCGCAATACGTATGGCTACAAGATCCAGTAGATGAATTCTCCATCCGTCTTCTACACGAAGCATTTGATCACATTGGCAGAAATACTGTCCCTCGACTGGATCAGATCGCTAGTTCTGCTGTCAACGAATATCACCACTTCGGGCACACTGTGTTGCAGTATATGGGGTTGACGCCTGGCAGCGAAGGGTCCTGGAAGATGGGACCGTGCACGTACTCGATGAGGTAGAAGGCCGTGCCGATGACCGTGGCGTCCTCACAGAACGCCCTACCTAGCCTTATCGTCGCTCACGCGGTCGGGATACGGCCGCGAGTCTACACTTGATGCTCGCGTGCTTCACAATATTGGCGGGGTGGGGGGCTTTGTATTAACTGATGTGGAATACGTAACTCATAAAAAGTGTGCCCTTGACTTTTTGTAGAGTGCCCTTAGGGATCCCCTATCAATTACATAGAGTAACCTAATATGGAAGAGCATCCGCCATGTACCCCACCAGGGTTCGGTCGTCTTCTGCATAGTAGCCAGGTCTGGGCCACTAGTAGTGTTATTTGTGTAGTAGCGGGGGAGGGGAGGGGGGGGGGGGGCTAGTAGTATTTGCTGTAGTACTATTATTTTAAACTTTAACTTGCCCAAGATCTTGAAAGAGCATGGTTTTCCATCCTCTCTCCACACACAGAACTGAGAACTCTCCGGCACGTCTTTCCAACAGCACTAAATCTTCGTGCACCTCATTGATTGTTGTTCTGGGGGGGGGGGGGTCGGGTCTCGTACGAGCCATCGGGAAGAGGTGGACCACCCGAATGGGGCAGGTGGGGCTGGCATAATTGGGAGGGAAAAAGGATTAGCAATGCACCATGTTAGATCGCTGATCTGAGCGACGATTCGTATTGATCTTTCTCTTGTCAAAGCCGTGGATGAGGGACATGCGTTCCTCCAAGTGCATCACGCGAAGCTGCTGCAGAAGGCCTGCCTGAAGCTGCATTTCGAAACTCAAATATAAGTTTTGTGTAGCGTACACGGAAATCACGTGTTTGTGATGTCTAACTGACGCCACAACAGCCACTGGTGCCAGTGGAGTTCCAGTCTGCTGACCGAGAAACGATCCCCGGTCCGCCTTTCATAACATTTGAAGACGTCGCTCACTGACCTGTGGTGCTGAGCTAAATATCATACAGCTCAAATGGGGCAGCAGCACACGATCGACGACGTCATTAACGATCGCGACACGCGGACACCAACGTGGTGACTCTTACCTCCGCAAAATTGGCTTGCACCCGATAAACGCGATCCTTACTGTTGTAACGATGGCCATCTTTATTTCCAAAAAAAACTATTGTTCGACTGGTAAATTGCAATTGGTATTGCTGGCTGCTTGCTGAGGTACTCACTGGACCTTAGTAGTACAAAGAAGCCCATGACCGTAGCCCCCCCCCCCCCCCCCCCCCCCCCATAGGAAGCGGTCGTGGGCTGACCTGTAGCTGAGACTCTTCTGGAAGATCCGAAGAGTTAATAGTATGGTGCTGTAGCCGAATTCCGAACGATAATACCACACAACTGCGCTGACCTTGGATGGTATGTATCGAATTTTTTCTTGGCGACATGAACCCACTGCCATATCTATAGTAAAGAACACGAGTTGGTGAGACGCTACGGCTGGGTAGTTCGATAACCAGGGACGGTACTCCATATTTGCATGCCCTCGCCAGCATTGCTTCCACGATGATGGTGAGACGACGGCCAATGAGTTGGACAGCCAGTAGCGGAGAACGCCTTGTAGATCCTCCTCCAGTACTTGGATATCTGCATATGTTGCCAAGAACACGCCGATTCAGACCACAGTAGCAATAGGTAATACTGTTGGGCTGACCCACAAACGCACATGACGTCAGTGACAGCTAGCGACAACAGAGCAAGACGGCAGCAGGCAGAATGACAGCAAAGGACAGCAGCAACAGAGGACAACGACAGCTGGACAACACGGGTCTCTAGCGGGCCAGTGACTAGCGCGTCGGCCAGCTAAGAGATCGCATTCAACTAGCCGCAGAGGATCGCGCGGCCAAAAAGCCGCGCGAAGGAGGAATGAGACAGCAGGACCGGAGGCGAGGCGATATGGACGACGAATGTACGGCTGTTCGGGCCGCCGGAACTTAACCCACGGAGAATTAGCTAGAAGTAGGAGTAGAGAGAGCTGCTCAGTTCTCAATCCGCTGCGAAGTGAGGAGAACTACCAGAGGTAACTTCAGCGCACTGCGAGGTGTCGTGCGTGAGCAGTAATATAGAAGCGAGGCATCGTTCGGATAGGAGGACGTGAAGCACCGATTGCAAAGGGTAGGCACAGCAGAGGCGATGTCCGGAGTGTGTGAAGAAGATCACGGGTATCAAAGCCCTATTGGTTGTGCGCGGAATCGGCAGCCCGACAGCAGGTTGTTCGGCAGTCAAGAAGGGTACCTGAAGCCTCACGGGTAGACAAGCCCCGCCGACGGAGTGACCTGAGCAACCGCAGGATAGACAGAGTGAAGATCTCCGGATTATATGATATCACCTGGGCGGATACGAGGCGAGTGGACACCGATGATCTTGTGTATAGGGGTTAGCTGTGTATATTGATCAGTCGGTGGACATTGCCACCGGGCACCTGTCTTGAAGCTAGAGATAAGACCTGGCACGGTACGGGGTGGATTGCATAGCAGGCCTGGAGTATTACTCCACAAACGTGAGTAAGGTATAGTACATGCTCTGGATCCTGCGTTTACCATGCGGTTTGTCGACCCTGCGAGGTGTCTGGCGGATGGTCGAATCCGGAAAACGGCAGCTGTCAGATGGCTCGGTTAATCTCTTGGCCAAAGAGGTTCTTGGAGTGAAGCTGATTGATCCAGGATACGGCTCATACATTATCACTCCAGCAACATATATGGGGGAAATTGAAGTCATCTTTCCAGCACGTACCCGGTTCCACGCTGCCAACGTCATACATAAATGTTCACTCAAGTTGATCGTAAAGCTTGGTGACTTAGAGGGATTGACGAGGAGGATCTCCTCGTCATCAAGCAGGAGCCGAATGAACTCGGGTAAAGCACAACAAGTTCTGCATCGGAGGCATTCATATAGAGGTTTGTCGTTGGAACAGATAGTGTGACAAAATAAACGGAGGGGTAGATCGTCGAGATGTTCAGACAAGATAATGTGATAGAACGACTGAAAATAAGGTCCGAGGAATCATTTAATCGAACAGACTGGAACGGCTGAACTCGTGTCCCTACAACCTAAAGCTGCTGGGAGAACAGATTGGCGAATAGGCCCGCCAGGTCGATTACGAGGACGACGTCTGTTGAAATGGTGACACTCATTCATCGAATGTGCTCTGTATGCAGCATGAGGCTGCGAAATGCAGAATTGATGTCGCTTTTCAGAAATTTTATCACGACAACATGATTTGTCGTTGTATGACACTCGGTCCGGCGTGCCAGGGCCACCGCACTGTTGTAGACGATGCCCGGGGTGCAGGTCGCGTCGAAACAATCGTTGGTAGATGTCGATTCAGGGGATGAATGATTGTGAATCGTAAGGCCATCGATCTGCCCTTTTATCCACGGTTCTAATCGGGCTGCATTGAATATTTTCCCATTGATGAAGTAATAAAAGATTGACCACCACGTAAGTTGGTCTTGACGAATGCTCTTTAGCGGTTCTAGCGAGATAAGTCGTGTCGTGTCGACTTGTGCTTTTCCGGCGGCTTCCGACGAGGAGGGCCTTCAGATGTCCACTAGAGGCATATGCCTTGATTTGCAATCTGTCGACATATCAATACCCGTGAAGTAGCCGCCGCAGACGGGCGGGGTTTAGTACGTTATTGGACCAATAATATCCGACGTCTTCACCACGGCGCTGGCGAACAAGGTACGGTAGTGATAACTCCATCCGTACCGCGTACTTTGATACAGCCATCTGCTCGAGTATACTAGCATCTTAATTGCAAGTCGCATTAACGCTCACCAGTATTCCGAGTTGACTTTGTCACGCTCGTACAAGCGATTGAGTGTATCGATGAAGTCGTGCTACCAAACAAGTGCGCACATATTCTTCCATCGCGAGCGATATTCCGCCTGGTACCACGCCGCGCCGTAAAAGTTACTTTCACCTAGCCAAGGCAAGTCAAAAGTACATAATGATCGAATTTGTTCACATTTATTATAATAGACCACTATAAACTGTACAGCTCAGTGGTCGGGACCGTAGGCTGTATAAAGTTTCGGGGGCCCACGTTGCAATCCTCTATCTCTGACGGACGAACGATGCCTATCAGATGAGTAAAGCTAATTCAAAGTGACACAGTCTGTGGTTTATTATACAACGCGATGGAGTTAACGCCGGCAGTGGAAGCCTGCCGAATATGAACTGTGTCACCGCCTTATCTGCAGCAGATATGTCGGGTCATATGCCCGACGTAAAATTTCGTGAGACGCAGATTTCGTGTCAATAAAATGCCCTAGCCTTAGCCATATGCCGTGTAGCCACCATAAACGATTGTCTATGAATTTGTATAGTTTAATACGACCATCACTCTGCTGACTTATTGCCTGCATTGTATCTTCCGACGGATCGAAGCGCCGCTCACTTTCCAATCTGTGCGAGAAAGCAGCAAGTCGACTTCAACTCAAGGTGCGTAAATACCATCACGTGTGTTATCTTCAGCTGTATATAACTTGCTGTGTATTGTACACACAGGAACAATGGTGCGCGTGATCCACTCCTCGACGAACTGGAGCCACCGCTACATCATGGACTCCAGTGATGAAGAGAACACACCGCCCAATGCCCCCAACCCACGACAGTTCGATGGGCCCAAAGCCAGCATCGAAGATAATGCCATCGGAACGGGCGCGACAGCCTCTTTGTGGTTATCGCCCGAGCGCATGAGCATATAGAAGCGGTCGGAATCCGTGACAATCTCACCGCTCGCCCCTGCTAAGCTTGCTGTGTCGCCTCTTCCGCTTCACTTACGAGCAGCAAGCCAACTACTTCTTCACCACTTCTCTTGGAGACCCCGCCCAGAGCGCCTCCTCGTCCAAATCCCAACAAGATGCGCCATCCTAGCCAAAAAGGTCGCCAAGATGACCACAGAGCACGCCGGGAAGCCTCCGCCCCGTATGCCCGTTATCATGCAGCGGCAAAGGCAAAACATTCTTCCATCGAGTCAGGTGTGGCGGTGCGCACCGTCTCGGACGAAGCTTCGCGGCCTTGTACGGAGTTGGCACGGTCGTATGACGTCTTCGTGCCAGACAGGTGGCTGTTCGGGGTTATCCAGCAGCGCGAGCACTTCAACCCGCCCGCAAAGGTCTTTCCCGCGATTTTCACTTTGGATCATGCGGCTGCTGGAATGCGTGCCGGACGATGACCTGCCACAATGCCCGTGTGAACGTCTATTGCAGCGTGAACTGCTGCCCGTACGAGGGTAAATGTGGCAACGGCCTCGATGATTCAAGAAAGGTGTTGTTGAGACACAATGTGCGCACGCGTCAGTTGGGCGTGGTCACTGTCGAAGGCATCAGCGCAGGTGAGGTGCTGGGCCAATATCTCGGCGTGATCGAGCACCTTGCTGCTTCCCGTGCTCGTCGTCCACGGAACGAAGGCTACCACCTCCTGTTGAAACAACGTCCGGAAAAACCTGCCTATCCGATCCGTGCGGCTAGCGTATGGGGAGTTTGATGAGTTTGTTAACCATTCATGCAAGCCCGCGGCGCAGGTTATCGAGGTGGCTAATGGCCGTCGCACCGCCGTGGTTGTGGCCACAACTGAAGACATTCGTCGAGGCCAAGAGTTGACGGTGGAATACGGTGACGACCTCTGGTTTGTCTGCCGGTACCATCTTCCAGGGTGTCTCCACCGTGATATCCACGGTGACCACGATCCATGAGTAGGCTGTGGCGGTGCACGGACGCCGAGGTGAGGTTCGTCGTCGAGTAGCTATGAGGCTTGTGCAGCAACATGCATGGGTGTATGAATGCAACGTGAGTGGCTGTAGGTGGTGGAAATGATGGTTCTCTTGGTGTTGGATGAGGCACAGGCGGCCGCGAAGCCAGCGCGAACGCCGAGCTTGACGTAAGAGGTTTGATTTTGGCGCCAAAGTGGATCTCAATAATCGCTTCGAAGTTTTTGACTTGCACGCTCTATTGAGCGCTTTACGCGCGCAGATTTCGCGCGTTCAAGTTGCTTTGCAGCAGCCTTTCATGATCCGGTTCATATTGGAGGTCGCGGGAGCTTTCAGTCGGGGTGGGTGCTGTCGCTGCTGGGCGCCTTCGCTTCTCGCTTCTCACTTCCTCTTTTGTCTCGAACCAGGAAGCCACCAAGCCTCTCTCCAAGCAACACTCCCAGTACGAAGACCCAAGCTGCTGAGCCGGTGAGTTGCTGCTCACTATCCTACTGGTGCTGCCGTGTTATACTTGTCTACAGATGGGTAAGAACTCTGGAAACACCAACTATACCATGGTCGACGTTGATCGCCTCCTGCACCTCGTCGAACAGTCACTGCCGTTGGGCAAGGATGAATGGGAGCGCCTAGAGGTGACCTTCAACTCCGGGTGGGCTCGTGGCTCCCCTGAGCGTGACTTCGAAAACTTGCGGAAGTTCAAAGTGTTGTGTAGCACTCGCAAACCCATGGGGATGCCGAACATGCTCCCGCACATCCTGAAGGCGAAGGAGCTCATGCAGGCAACCGATGCGAAGGCTAACGTCATCGAAATCGACGATGAAGCCGACCGAGAGCAGCGTTACGTCGAACCTGACTTCGCATTTGAGCTGACCCGGACGACAGTTTCTTTGAGGAGGACGATGGGGAAGGCGTCCACTTGGCCCAGGACAGCAACTAGCCCGGGCTCGACGACACGGCAGTTACTGACGAATCGGTGGCAGAATTCTCGACGGCTTCAAGTCACACGTCCACGCGGAGCAAGTTCCAGGATCTCCCTGCATCGTCGTTAGTCAATGAAGGCTTCGAAGCCTTCGCACGAACACCACGCCCAACGCCACTTCGAGCAGATCGAATCACATACACCAGAATCCTCGAAGCAGCGTAAGCCGGCCGCCAGCACTGCGGCAAGCAACGCGTAGGCCGCGGAGGACCACCTGTGGCGTTGGGTTTTGGTGCCGAACTGTCACGGTCTGGCGGACGTTGCACCTTTCAGTGAACGGCGACAGAGTGTCTTGATTGGCGGGTCTCATTTCCCGCGCTATAGTGACCTAGGAACAATAGTGACCGAGGTCTCGGCTGGGTCAAATAAAACCCCGGCCGAGGTTAAAAGCCTCGTTTGTACCCATTTCGTGTCGTATGTAGAGCCGGCTATACGATTTCCCACAGAGATCTGTTTACACTTGATATTTGTATAGAGATATAGGACTAGCCAAATGATGACCTACAGAGGCTCCCGGAGCTGTAGGATAAGAGAAATAAATCAGCAGTCTTCCCCACAAGCCACCAAGGGTCAAGTCCGTCTTCGGTAAGTCTAGCTAGCTTGTCTTAGAGTCTGGATACGCTCGGCTGCGTGGGATGCCTGTCAGCGAGCTTGAGGTACATTGAACCGAGAGTTTGTTGCTGGTCAGTCCAAGAGATAGGAGTGGCCGAGAGTTAGGGACGACGGAGAGTGTCGGTCCCTATATATTGGTGGAGCCCGAGTGTTCCCAAGTGTATTTCACTACCCGCCGAGGTTACCCTCGGCAAACCCGTATTAGGCGTGACTGCCGGTACCCTTACTTCTGAGGGACTGCGGGGGTTCGCGCGAAAGCGCAATATTGCATTCTAGCCCTCGCTCGGGGCTAGTAGTGCAGGTTTTAAGGTTAACCGAACTCAACCTTGGTATACAGAGGCGCTTACAACCAACCCGGTGTAAGGGATCGTTCCTGGTCTTCAGGTGTTGATCCAACGTTCGCTGACCTTTCGCGAGGGAAGCGTGTGTTGTTGGTGGGACTCATACCGTTCGGTAGTGAGATTTTCTGCGTGTTCCTACACGACAACTGGTGACGCGACCCGGGATTGGTGTGACCTTCTGTGTGTCTTGGTTACATATAGGTTCTTACCTTAACGAGCATTCGAGAGAAGAAAGAAGAGAAGAAGAAAGAAGATGGCGAAAGAAGCGAAGTCAGCGGTACCAGCAACGCCGGCGAGGTCAAGTGAAACGCGTAGCGAGGGTTCAGGGCGTTACGGTTCGTCGTTCGCGACGCCGAGTACGTTGGCGTCGATCAACGAGCGTTCGGACAGTTTTGATGAGCTGATGGACTATTCTGACGCCAAGGAAGATGACGAAGAAGATGACCTGGAAGAGAAGGCAGCTAAGCCCGAGCTTTCGGAAGCCGCTACAGTATCTGCAGGACGCAGCGGAGGGGTGAGGTCGCTTGCGCGAAACCTCACCGAAGAGTTGAACGAAGTGGCTGGTCCCGAACCAGCCAACGGTTACGACGAAGATGAGTCCAACGATCACCGATCGTCGGCGATGCCCGAGGATGCGAATTCTCGGCCGAATGGCGGCCGGCCTCCTCTTAACGGAGACACCCCGGCCGCCAACCGAGTTCTGGGTCGATACCTAGAACTCATGAAGGTGAAGAGCAACTGGATGCGATCCTTCGCTTCAGAGGTTGTTCGCCAAGCCATCTGGATGGAGCTCGGTGGCGAGTTAACTGTGTCCGTGGAGTCGTGGAGTACTCGGCAGGTGGCCGAGGACACGGTGCAACTCCTACGCGCTATGGGATGTGAACCCCAAGTGTTCCCGTCGGAAGCAGACCTCCGAGCATGGGCACCCGAGGACGCCGCTACGGCGCTTCGCAAGTGGAAGCAGAAGCTTCGGTCGGCCTTCGGGGTGGCCGAGGCGGGAGTTAGCCGTCCACCGAACGTCCGCCACGCATCGAATCCGGTCGACCCGTCCATGATTCCATTGCCATCGACCCCTGGGAGACGCCCCAGTGGGTCGACCGAGGCCGGCATATTTTCGGCCCAAGGTGCGACGTCGACGTATTTCCAAGACTCTCACATGGTAACGCCAAGGTCGGTCAGTCGTACAGAACGACTGGCGAGAGAGGCCGAGGGATATCGAACCGCTCCGACTGCTGGACGAAGCGCAAGTCGGACGCCCAGCCGACGTTACGACCTCCGCGACGACTCATCTGACGAAGATTCGTTCGACGTCGGAGACACCGGGGGTGACTTGGCGGGAGAATGGGCACGCCAAATTCGTGAGTTGAGCGCTGTGGAGAATGACAGTGCGACACCGAGGCTAGAGATCGCCACGCACCTCCCACTCGGAAACATCAAGCCGTACTTGGGACTCCGCGATAAGAGCGAGAAGTCCATGCAGTGGCTCCGAGCGTTCATATACGAGATGAAAGAGACGCACACGCCGCCCAACGAATGGTGCATGGCGTTTGAATTGAGCCTCCAAGATGGTGCTCTGCATTGGTACCGACAGCTGCCCCGCAAAACGAGACGCACGTGGAAATTGTTGAGCGATGCGTTCATTAAGTACTACTGTTCGAGGTTCAACCAGTCTGCGAAGGCTCGGTACTACTCGGCCAAGCGAGAGGTGAAGGAGCATGTCTGCGACTACCTCAACCGACTTAACGGCTATGCCCGCAACGCCGGAGTGCAGTTCGAGCATGGCGGTCGTGATGGAAAGGACCACGTCGAGCACTTCTTGGATTCGTGCGAAGACCGAGGTCTAGAAGAGTGTCTGTGCCATGTCCGAGTTAAGAATATTCACGACCTCGAGGATATGATCAATGATATCCTTCGTCGCAGGGAGCGAAAATCTGGACGCGAGTCCTCGGTCCGCCGCCCTCGAGGACAAGAAGTGGTACGCCGACGCGATGGCGGACGCTCCGAGGATCCGAGGGACAGCTATCGCCGAGACCGACGTCACCGAGAGGACGACCGTCGTCGAGAAGACCGTTACCGAGACGATAACCGTCGCCGGGATGACCAACCGTATCGACCGAGGGTCACTCTCACTGACGCACTGACCAACATAGTGACAGCACTGAATGCGGGACGCTCGGCGGACGCGCGTGGAGGATACCCAGACGTATACAACGGCGGATATGATGACACCGAGGAGTATGGGCCGGAGTCTCACGGTGGCGATGACGACCGATACTCCGAAGGGTACTCGGACGACGGATACGCGTCGACCGAGGACCGAGGCCACGTGGCTGCTGCAAACGACTCTGAACGTCGCAATGCGGCTGAAGGAACGTTCGCTCGCACCAACAACCGTCGGCCGAGGGCAAGTAATGGCCAACGCCCGTATGACCGAGACGACCAGCGCCCAAACTCCACCGGACGCGACGGTCGACGCCAATATGGTCCATGCGCCGCCTGCGGAGGACTCACCCATTCGACTCACTACTGCTTTAAGCGATGCAAGATGTGCAAGCAGGTTCATGATGCCGGGAAGTGTGAGGCCTTCCAGGAACTCACGAATCTCCTCCGAGCCAAGGTCGAGAAGAAGGATCTCTCGCCGGAATTGCAGGAACTCGTCTATGGGAGTCATTTAAACTAGGCAGTCCGCCAACTGAAACTGGGTTGGTCCCAATCGGGCTGCCACAGTTAGCCAAACCTGCGCTGGATGCGGACTATATGTTCGCATTCGCAGGTGTGAGCAAACGGCCTGATGACTTGAATATGGAATATGTGAAAACGACGGAAAATGTAAAGGAGAGAGGCATAAGCCTCGGTGAGAGTGAAGTGAATGGACGACGTGTGGACGGAGACGGAGTGGAGCTAACCGATGCTTCGATCCTCAGCATGGCCAAAATCGACCATCCATCCCGAGACCTCGGCCAGACGATTAAACTGTTATCTGGCGAGAGAATGGGGTGGTGGTCATCGCAGCGCTAGGACAAGAGGAAGCGATTGCGAGCCCTCGTCAATGGGCTGTAAACGACTCGCGAACGAGGATTCTGCTGGACACTGGAGCGAATGTCAGTGTGATTTCCGCGTCATATGCGAAACGGTTGCGCTTGCGCGAAGTTCCAGACCACGGTAGGAGTCTGGAAGTGCGAGGAATTAACCCAGGGGTGAGGGAGACCCGCAGACGAGCACTCGTTAAAGTCACTCTGGGCTGGGAGCGCGTGTACGAATTTGAAGTATGGATTATGGATCACAGTGCAGGAGTTGATGTGGTCTTGGGAACAGATTTCATGATTCCAGCCGGGGTCCGTTTGGATCTATTCCACGGCACTGCGAGATTACCAGACGAGGTAATGGTGCCTTTGGTGAAGTCACAGAACCCGGCAGAGGCCGAGCCGTACAGCATGCAAGTGACTGGACGCCCGACCGAAGACTTGTCAGTCCCAGGGCGTGAGTGGCGAGAATTTAGGCTACCACGACGACGGCCGCCTCTGACTACTCACGACGTGTGGGCCCGCCGGATTGGAAACTTGGTGCCCACTATAACGAGGTTTCGACGGGGACAGCCGACGGTGGTGCGACTAACGAACGTGTCACCGAAGATTGCTCACTGCGCGAGACACGAATCGGTACTGCTGTGGGTGAAAAAGGGGGACCTGCCGCAAGGAGATGGATACACTCGTTTGAATTCCGCTAAGTGTGAGGAATGGCAAGTCCTGGCGTACGCGGAGTGTCGGGACGAGACTTTGTTCGCGCGGGAACGCAAACTCTACGAACAATGGTTGGCAGATCAGCCACCCGCGGTAGAACGGCGAGACTATCCGACACCTCGCGGCATCCTAACTCGACCATCCGACGACTTGGGAGGCCTAGATGAGGGCCAGATAACGTTCGTGGATAGGAGTACTGAGGAACCGACAGAACGAGACCGAATGCCGTTGACGACTTCGATGCGACCCTCTGACGAACCCGTTGGAGATAGTTGGGTCGACGAAGATGACGAATCGGTGGCGACCGACACTTCTGATGGTGCGGATACCACGTCTACGAGTGAAGAGGACTCCATCCCAGTCCTCGGTGATGACCCAGAGACCCGATTGGACTCTGCCTTCGTAGCAATGACGCATGAGATTACCACGGGGAACGGTTCAGAGGGTGGAAACACCGATACCATTACGTCCGAACATTTGGCGAATGAGATCGAGTTGACGGACTATGCACACGAGTTGGCGTTCTTACCGGACCTGACCGAAGCCTCGGAAACGGTACTGGATTATTCAGGACCGAATGTTCTGAACCCGAGCGCGACAGCCCGTCAACAAGAAAGTCTCGTTGCGGTGCTGAAACGACACGAGAAGATCATGATTGCGAGTTGGAATGCTCTGTCACCACCGGCCTACGGCGTGGTGTGCGATATTGACGTACAGGGGCATCCACTCATCAAACAGAGAGCTCGGAGAACACCGCTCCGACACCTCCGGAAGCTGTACGAGCTTCTGAAAGGCTTGCTGAAAGCTCGCCTAGTGGCGTTTTCGGACAGCCCATGGGCGTCGCCCATCGTGATCGTGCTCAAGAAGAATGGAGTTGATATTCGGTTGTGCATCGACTACAAGCTGGTGAATGCAGTTACGGCGATTGTGGAGTACGCCATGCCGTTAGTCGACGACTTGTTGACCGGCCTGGAAGCCTACTTATGGTTCTGCTCGCTTGATGCAGCCAGTGGATTCTGGGCTATTATGATGACGATGCGGGCTCGCAAGGTATCGGCATTCGTCTGTGCACTCGGACATTTCGAATGGTTTCGTATGCCGTTTGGATTGAAGAATGCACCGATGATTTACCAACGAATGATCGACAATGCTCTGTGGGGTTTCGTCCAACCCAAAGGTGGCTGGCTCCACTTCTCCGAGCTTATGCGAACGGCCGAAGCCCACGCCGAGGTTGCACGGACAGGGGTGATCGACCCTTCACAGCGACGACCCGAGGGGTCAACAACTCGGCCGACCAAATTCGAAGCCGACCGCGAATCCTCGGTCACGCTTGACGCAGTAAATGGGTTAGTAAACAGCCTTGTGGCCGACATGTTCTCCACCAAAGAACCGGATGAATCCTCGTTGGTGCCAGTGTTCGACCGACGGTCGTTTGTCGATGATATCTGTTTTGGGTCCGAGACTTTCGACGCGTGCCTGGAGACGCTAGACCGACTGCTCCAACGGTTCACCGAATGTCGCATTAGTGTGAGTTTTACGAAGAGTATCTTCGTCCAGCCAAAGGTGGATTTCCTATCACACGAAGTCTCTGCAGAAGGTATTTGAGCCGACACCAAGAAAATGAAAGCAGTGACCGAGCTACCATTCCCTGCTTCGAAAAAAGGGATGCAGTCTTTCCTCGGTGCGCTGAATTATTACAGTCGATTCATCCAGGACTTCGCAGTGTATGGAGCAGCTTTGTACCAGTTGAAGGACGAAGACTTCACGCCTAGTGGCAGCCTCTCGGCGGCCAAACGAAGCTTCGCGGCGCTCCAACAGAAGGTTGCAGAGGCACCGATCCTCCGGCACTTTGACCGAGACAAGGAGGTGCATGTCACGTTATTCGCGAATGAGTGGGCATTGAGCTCCACTTTGATGTAATACCATGATGACAAGTTGCACCCGGTTCGATTTTGTGGCCGAGTCCTCAAGGAAGCCGAGATGAACTACCACCCTGCCGAAAAGGAGGTCTTAGCGCTACTGCTGGTGTTGAAAGTGTGCTACTCCCAGTTGGTGGGTCGGACCATCCACGTCTATACGCGTTTTTCGACGCTCGAATGGGTGCACAAATCTAAGACACTGTTCGGTCGAGCGACCCACTTTGCGGTTATGTTGTCCCCGTGGCACCTGGTGGTCAACCGAGTCAAGGAACGCGATTGCACGTTTGCTCAGCTTCTCCAAGCTGGCCTCACAAGCTTCGTGGAATTGGAAGAGTCGTTGGCCCCGGTTACACCGCCGACGAAAGGGTCACCCACTGCTCGTATGGACCCCCACTTGCTTTATGCCTGCCTACCGAGGTCCTATACCGGATTTGTGATGTCGTTCGATGGTTCGGCCAAGACCGAAAAGAACGGTGGATATGGCAGTTGCTCGTGGGTTTTGTGGAAATTACCAGAATGGACTGTAGTGACGGCTGCGAGTGCTTATCTCGAGACTACCACGGTAAACCTCGCTGAGTATGCTGGAATGAACAACGGCGTCTCGGCTGCGCTCGAACATGGAGCCGAGGATTTAGTCATCGTTGGAGACTCGAGACTCGCAATCCAGCAGTCCCTAGGGGTGATGGCATGTCGAAAGGAGTCTCTGATGGTACAACTGAATCGTCACCGAGAGCTCACGACCAAGCTGCGGTCAGTGAAGTATTTGCATGTGGTCCGAGAGTTCAACGCTGCGGCAGATTCGTTGGCAAGCGAGGCTCTCAACAGCAGAGAATCCAGCGTAGCTTCGACCGAGGCTAGGAAATTAGAATTGGTCGAGTTGAACCGGATCGGAGAGGTCATCTATGAACCCTCAGTACAGACCACGGCCGAAGAGAAACCGACAGTCAGCTTCGCCCGAGCCCAAGTAGCTCTTGGAATCTCCCGCGACAGATCTTTTTTTGACTTTGTGCGGGACGAACCCGACTACCTAACTGCAACAACCAGACACCAAGAAAAAGCGAGGAAGAAACGAGTCCAGTTTGCAGATGAAACTTCGGTGATAGGGCCGAATGGTGCGGCTGAGCGAGACGAAGCGAATGGTGTGACCACCGAAGCTCAGAGCGAGCTGAGAGGCGAGCAATCGATCAACGAGGCGGACCCTGGCGCTCCGAACGCAGAAGACGTTGACCCTGTGGTTATACAGGAAGAGCGCCGGAGACGAATCTCCGCCGCCCAGGATGAAGAGCTGAGATGGTCGAACCTAAAAGCGGTCCTCCGAGGCGAGGAAACAGACCTAAGCTACAGAGCAGCCAGAGACGCTTGGAAGATGGCCGACAAGTTCGTGCTTAGCGAGGATGGTGTACTGTATTTTCTTGGAACGAACCGTCGGTGGGGCAACGAACGCCGAGAGGAGACAACGATGCGTCTAGTGGTACCCACAACGATGATTCAGGAAGTACTACGGAGTTGCCATGACTCGTTGGAAGGTGGACACCAAGGTATCGGTCGAACTTACCACCGAGTCAAATCAGACTATTTTTGGATTGGACTATATGCAGACGCCGAACGACACGTCAAGTCCTGCCCCGACTGTAGTTCGAGCAAACGTCGACCACAGTTCCGAGGCTATTCGCCAGGAAATGTCTTAGCAGAGCGACCGTTCCAGATGGTGTCGATGGATTTCGTCATACCGTTACCGAAGTCTCGTCGAGGCAACTCAGCCCTACTACTGTTCCAGTGCGCATTCACAGGATTCGTCATGGGTAAAGCTATGTCGGACACTACCGCTCTGAAAGTCGCACAGGCTTTCGAGGAATGCGTGTACCGAAGATTCGGAGCACCAACTCTGATCCGACATGACCGAGACCCTCGCTTCATGAGCGAGGTGTTCCAGGCCTTTGCAGAAATGATGCAGTCTCGGTCAAGAGCGATCCTGAGCTATCGGCCGCAAGCGAACGGACAGCAAGAGAGGTCGGTGAAGACGGTCATGCAGTCGGTGCGGGTGTACGCGGAAGACCCGCTGCAGCAAGACTGGGACGAGATCGCGGAGCGATTGATCTTCGCTATCAACAACTCCCAAGATGGCACCCGAAAGGACACTCCGTTTTACCTAGTTCATGGGTGGGACTCACAATCCCCGCTGCGAGCGATGTCGTCGTCACTCAAACGAGGATTCGGAGGCCAGACTGACGCATTGGCATGGCGCCGAGAAGTGAACCGGCAACAGGAAATCTCGTGGAAAATGGCAATGGAGTACCAAAGAGTCGAGAAAGCTCGGAGGGCGAGAGAACACAATGAGTCGCTGGAACGGCGCGAGAGAGCTGCAGTACCGAATGCTGATGAAAACGAGACTTCTAGGTGGAGACGGGGGCAACATCTGACCCCACTGTCGAAGGACCGAGGTCTCTGTTCCAACCCGGAAGCAGAGTTTGGTTGTATATGGAACGAGTCAAGCCAGGGTTGACAAAGAAACTCGCCCACCGATGGCATGGGCCGTTCAGGATCAAGAAAAAGATCGAAGAGTTCGCGTACGAGTTGGAATTGCCAGACCAGAGCGGGTATAGATTCTACCCGGTGGTACACGTGTCCCGACTCAAGGCCGTCAACGAGTTCGGAGACCGACCGAAGAGTCGGTTAGCACCCGAAGTAACCGAGGATACGATGCTGGACTTCGACGAGGAGTTGTTGCCTGAAGATAGCTGGGATCCAGACCAGCTCGCTGGCGAATATGAGGTAGAAGCCATCCTCGATGCCCGATTCCCGCTGTCGACGGGCACTAGCCGTGCTGTCCGAGAGTTCAAAGTGAAGTGGATTGGGTATGATGAGCCCACGTGGGAGCCTGACTCAAATTTATCATGTGGTGGGCTACTTTATGATTATCTGCTGACTCAGCGCAGCGAACGACGATTGCAGATGGTTCAAGTTGCTGACGAGAACTAATCTGGAGAGCTACCGAGAGTTGAACTGTCTACGGGGGTGATACAGCCCGTAGCAACAGATGAAATCTGCTACTGTATCAAAACTGCGAGTGACCGACTATTGATGGCTACCAAGCCTCTGACGAGGCCTGGTTGCGACGTCGGTTGACGAATGAACTGCCTGCGGGGATGATGCAGCCCGCAGTGACAGACGAAAACTGCTACTGCATCGAATTTGCATATTTACATGTTACGGGAACATATTTCGAATGGAATTGGATTAAATGGAATTACTTGGAGCTCAAGAACTGCTGCTACGGAGGACTACGGGCTTCGGACGACACACTGGCAGCTTGAGGAACGAACGTGGAAAATTGGGAGGCCTGACCGAAGCCTAGACCTCAGTGGTCGACGCGAGGTTGGCCAAAACATCCAGGTCTGACCCTTGGGGAGCGGCCGACTCGCCGGTCGGTGCTGGAACCGAGGAGTGACTTGGAGAAGACTCTGAGACGTCTTCATCTTCTCCCTCCTGGGTCGGTCGACCAGAAGCACCACCGACAGAAGCTTGGGCAGCCCATGGAGCCGACGGCAACGAAGGATCCACCATCAAACCCGGCACCACCTCCGCCTGAGTCATCCCTCGGGGCACGAACATTGGCACCTGAGGGTTGCATGGGGCGAACGTGGTGTTGAACGGGTGGCTAGCCGGCGCGTCGATCCAACAATTGCGCCACGGCTGCCTGTCGTCCAACGTGGCGAGCTCTCCGAGCCAATCTTCTGACGCCGGAGCCCACTCAATTACCTCGAACGAATATTGGAGGTACGTGGGCTCCAGCAAGAACTCGGTGATCGACTCCCGAGGCTTGCCGGTGCGCTCGATGCACCATTCCCAACAGCGGTAAAGCATCTGTTGGCGGATGCGATCAGCACGGAGGTTACGGGCCTTGTTGTACTCGGCACGGAGAGCGACGACCGACGGATCGGTCGCTCCAAGTCTCTGTGCCTCGCTCCGCAGAAAAGTCTCAACGGCAGCTACCTGGCCCCAGTGGCGCCGCTCCCACAAAGCGAGACCGAGGTCTGCCTTCTCCGTCCGGTCGGTCGATACGCCTTGGAATTGGCGCCACATTTTCACTGTACGCGCCAACCCACTTGCGCGAATCGAATCTTGGACCCCGGCGGATTTTGGTCCAGCCCGAAGAGGCATGGGACCTCCGGCATCTTCTGGAGCACTTGCTGCCATGGATGAGCCGGATTAGTCCAATCCGCCAGGGCCCGGATCCCAGCAACCGAGCACGGGGACTCGACGCCCTTTGCAATAGGCGGAGTCACGCTCTGGTTCTGGATCTGGCACCAGGCAGTTTGTGCGCCTGGTGCCGTGAACCCAGGGGTCAAGAACGGGTTCGCCAGCATCGAAAGACGCTGGGAATCCACGCTCCCGGGAACCGTCGGCACGGCCGGAGCGAACGACAGCGTAGCCGTGACCTCGGAGTGCGCACGACGCGTCACAGACCGAGCCGCCGAAAGACGTGCGCGTGGCTGGCTAGCCGACGCTGCAGAGGTCTCGGGGGCACCCGCAGCCGACCCAACCGGAGTCGCCGGTGTCAGACTCGACGAGACCGAGGGTGGCGCCGAAACTGGTGGGCCGACCGAGGTCACCAGAACGGCACCCGACGACACAACTCCACTGACCGGACCCGGGGCAATGACACCACCACTGGTGGGAGCCACCGGGGTTTTAAGAACCTGGGGAGCCTCGGACGACTGGCCAAAGCCGAGGACAAAGTCGTCCGAAGCCTCCAGAGTCTCCAGAGCCTTCATCGAGCGCAAATTAGCCAGCACCGAAGCACTGCGCGACCGGCGGCCGTCATACCGCGGTGGAGTAATCACCGGGGACGAAAATGGTCCGGACGCAGGAACCGCAGCCGCCGGAGCTTCGGTGACGACCTCCTCCCCCGACAAGTCAACGACTTCGGCCGAAGATGGAGGCACCGAAGAATCCGGGGCAGGCGTATGCGCCGGAGAACCAGGTGACGGCCCCGCCGAAAGACTCGGTGAGGGTGTGGGGGTCGACACAGACACGGGAGATGACACTGGAGTCGACCCAGAGGCGCCCGAGGGTCCACCTTGAGTGCGAGCTCGAAGGTCGACAGACGGTCGGCCCAACCGCTTGCCAGCGGGAAGAGCCGACTTCGACAGCGAGCTCGGAGAAGAGCTGCGCTGTCGGAGACGCTTGCGCCGGTCACGCCGACGCCTGAAGACCGAGGGGATGAGCGGCAAGTCATCCGACTCATCGCTGTCATCCCCGGCGCCGGCAGACACCTCGGCTGGAGCCTTGGTCTCATCGCCAGAGCCCATAGCAGCATCGGGGCTGTCCTCCGAACTCTCGGAGGACGAACTCCGGCTGCGCTTGGAGCAAATGCTCGGAGGCGACAGCCCGAGCAATTCCCAGTCGATGTCCTCTGAGGTGATACCTGACAGAGGAAGCATGATGTGTTAGAGGATGAGAGACGACCGAACAAGTGGAGACCGAAGACTTACCAGCAGAGGCAAGGACCAAAGTGTCCACGTCCAAGTCGTGGGCGGCCGAGTGACGGCGCAAGACGGAGTTGTCTCGCTTCAGGCTTGCATTTTCTTCTTGCAGAGCCTGCAGCTGAGCCGTAACCGCACCCGCAGAGGCTTGAACGGACGCAGCGAGGTCGCTCCGAAGCTTGGCCAGCTGCGCCGTGTAGGCGACGAGGCCAGCTTTGAATCGCTCCCGATCCTTCCGGATCAGTCGCTGGGCGGCCGCCGCCGAGTCTCGGCAGCCTTGGCACGAGCCGACAGGCCTGCCACGATGTCGGCGTGGTGGCCAAGAGCAGCATTGGCGGCGTTGTGGTGCCGGGTGAGGGCCACGTGATCCAGGCGGAGCTGACGCAAGGTATCCATGGCCTGGTTGCAGTCGCTCGACACCTAGGCACAGAACACCTCGACCTTCTCACGCTGCTGCACCTCTGCATACAACCGATCCTCGGAGTCGGTGCACTGAGCTTGCAGCCGAGCGATCTCATCCCGGAGGGAGACGATCTCCTCGGACTCGGCGAGCGAGAGCCGAGCAGGCGCAACAGCAGCCGACAGAATCTCACCGAGATCTGTGGCGCTCTCCAGCCGACTGTCCAGGACAGAGTCGACGCGTCGTGGACGCTGGCGCGCAACGCCGACGACCAGGTGACCCAGCTGCAATAGTTGCCGCTCGATGGACGAGGGTTCCGAAGGCTCGGCTTGAGCACTACGGGGCAGATCACCGTCGGTGGGGTCAGTCTGACACCCTACCGAGATGCTGTGGGTCGCCGGCGACTCCGGCGGTGTCGAAACAACCGTCGGAGTGGCGCCAAGGAGGTACGCCAACACCGGGGAAGGCCCCGGCGATGACGGAGGCGTGGGGACGAACCCTCTGCACCCTCGCCCGCAGCCAGAGGCGTGGCAGCCGGCGACCGAGGAACGGTCACCGAAGCTCCAGCGGAGCCAGAAGCAGCGGACGGAGTGCCGCCAACTTCCTGTGAACGTGGATAAAGATGGAGACAAGCACCGAAGAGTCAAACGAGGTTCAAGGAGCATGAAGAGGAAAAGAGAAGACTAGAAACGAACCTCTTCGGACGTGTCGAGAGCATGAAGAGCGGCGGCCGTGGCCCGGCTCAGCAACGGCGAGCGGCGAGCCATCGGGGTACGACCAAGAGACGCCGCGACGCGCACTACTTGCGGAAGCTTGCGTCGAGGCGGGGGCAGTTGTGGCGTTGGGTTTTGGTGCCGAACTGTCACGGTCTGGCGGACGTTGCACCTTTCAGTGAACGGCGACAGAGTGTCTTGATTGGCGGGTCTCATTTCCCGCGCTATAGTGACCTAGGAACAATAGTGACCGAGGTCTCGGCTGGGTCAAATAAAACCCCGGCCGAGGTTAAAAGCCTCGTTTGTACCCATTTCGTGTCGTATGTAGAGCCGGCTATACGATTTCCCACAGAGATCTGTTTACACTTGATATTTGTAAAGAGATATAGGACTAGCCAAATGATGACCTACAGAGGCTCCCAGAGCTGTAGGATAAGAGAAATAAATCAGCAGTCTTCCCCACAAGCCACCAAGGGTCAAGTCCGTCTTCGGTAAGTCTAGCTAGCTTGTCTTAGAGTCTGGATACGCTCGGCTGCGTGGGATGCCTGTCAGCGAGCTTGAGGTACATTGAACCGAGAGTTTGTTGCTGGTCAGTCCAAGAGATAGGAGTGGCCGAGAGTTAGGGACGACGGAGAGTGTCGGTCCCTATATATTGGTGGAGCCCGAGTGTTCCCAAGTGTATTTCACTACCCGCCGAGGTTACCCTCGGCAAACCCGTATTAGGCGTGACTGCCGGTACCCTTACTTCTGAGGGACTGCGGGGGTTCGCGCGAAAGCGCAATATTGCATTCTAGCCCTCGCTCGGGGCTAGTAGTGCAGGTTTTAAGGTTAACCGAACTCAACCTTGGTATACAGAGGCGCTTACAACCAACCCGGTGTAAGGGATCGTTCCTGGTCTTCAGGTGTTGATCCAACGTTCGCTGACCTTTCGCGAGGGAAGCGTGTGTTGTTGGTGGGACTCATACCGTTCGGTAGTGAGATTTTCTGCGTGTTCCTACACGACACACCCTACTGTGCCAAATCGATCATCGTAAAACCGCGCCGCAGACAGCAAGAAGAAGTCGAAGTACCAGAACGTTTCCAACCGTCTGGGGGGAGGCGATTTGACTGAATGCCGCGACACCATCGGCGCCAAGCGCGCCCTCGAAGAAGACAAGGAGATCCTCGAGGCCAGCTGCGCCAAGGCCAAGCGAGTCAGGGCGGCAAAGGCGACTACCGCGCTCTAGACCAAACTGATGGGTCTCGAGACCGCTGCCAACAGCATGGGAGGGAGCTTCATGGAAACCATTCTTCTCCCTCACGAAGAAAACGAACGGAAGGCAGAGGCTCGTCGTGCCGAAGAGGAATAACGTCGCCGAGATGACATTGCGGCTCGTGAGGCGCGGCTTCTTACGGATAAGGCCGATGCCAAAGAGCGTCATTGTCACGTCAAGCTCGACATGGAGGAACGAGCTCGCCGTGATCGCGAGGAAGCCCGGGCTCGCACACAGGAGCTGATGCTGATGATCCAAGCCATCACCAAAAGTCCTAAGCTGGACTCATGAGGGCATGCCGAACGGAGTGAGAATCTCCACTTCATGCTCTATTCGTATTCATGTTGTACGTAGCACTAATCCTCGAAACTTGTCCAAGTCAAACCAATTTGCATGAAATCATATCTGCTTGTCGGCTTCAGTGTAGCTTTAGCAGCCTACTCGAGTTGTTCTGGCATCTCCATTTCTCCCGCAAAGGTTGTACGGATTTGCGAAATACCTATCGATCGCACACGGTAATTCACCATGCGGAACAAGTTGTTCAACCGGAGCCCACGAAGCGCAGGGTCGTAAGGTAATATAATATTGAGGCGGCTGTAGACCTTCTGGACGCTTCCCATTCCCCACTCAGCTGCCTGCCGAACTGAAGTGATGGCATTATGGATCATCCTGGCGGAACTCCTGAGCGATGGCCACAGTCGTTCAAGGTCCCCGTCCTTGAGCGGGGCGAGGATGCGTCCAGCCATGGCGGTTGAACACGGAAAGGCGGAGTCCGACCCAACATTCATCCGCGTGTCGGGGCAGATGGCGGGGTCTAGCAGCTTGGTTCGAAACCCGAGCGACGTGTCCGAGTCGTTCCACGACCCGGGACAATTATGGCGGCATCATACGATGCACCCGTCGGCAGCAAAGCAGATTTCCCGGTGACGAAAACGGAATGGAGCCAGCCATTGTACATGGCATTTTGCAGGTCGGCGTTGGACGGCTGCTGGACCTACACATTATCAGGCATTAGTATGGTAAAGTACAGCATGTCACACGAGCTACCTTAAAGTTTTTACCGTCGATGAATCCGAAAGTGTACTTGGGCAGGGGCTCACGGGCTTCCACTAGCTTCACCAATTCGGTTTGTCAGGCTGGGAATGGCCACGAAATCCGAGCAGGTGTGTAGTTGCTGAGCGTTTTGGATAGTGCATTCTCATCCCTCCTCAACGACCGCGACAACGTGCTCGGTGGCGCACCGAACAACATGCATGGGCTGCCCAGCTCCATCGAGCCGACGTAGAAGCACAGCAATAGTCCCAAGACTTGGTGATGATAGCGGAGCTTGGGCGGGCGGCTCCTCGATTGTGCACGCTGGATGTAGTAGAAGCGAGCAAAGCGCCTAATCAGCTGGTGAGAAGCAGATCTGCATACGAGCACGTAGTGGTAATACAAGGTAAATACAAGGTTTGCTAAAAAAAAAACACACACACACACAGTGATATTTGCGTCGTACCTGGTCAAACACGTCGCGGTTCAGGAAGTTGATATCGGTGCCGTACTTGTACAACATTATCCACGCCGAATCGTATGGCGTGTCCAAGCACTGGGCCAAAACGTGACGGCTCTGCATTGCGATCTTCCACGCTCGGCTGACCAAGAAGTGAAATACCTCCCGTCTCACCTCGCTCAGCTCCCTGCCTTGCACTGTCCAGCACCAGCATCATGTCGGATTCCTCGTCCGTCATCGCCGCGCTCGCTGCTTGCACGCAACTTGAATAATGACAAAATCTGGAAGTGAGTGTGCCCGACGTGTCCTAGACAAAGTGTCGGGTACGTTCTAGAGTACTTGAAACTACTATGGATCTTGTCTGATTCAGGACAGTATCAATGGGACGCACGCAGTGCACTTGTGGTGGACGTTTTTAGCGATAAAGCGACATATATTTTTTTTATGTCGGTCTTATCTGCTGCAGATAAGGTGGTGGCATACTTAATATTCGGCAGGCTTCCAGTGGATAACATGAGGGTGTCTACATCATGAATTTGTTGTGCTGGCAATAAACCATGCATGTCCCTAACCTCGTGTAAGGGGTCCTCACTGGGGGTCAGGGCTGTGGAAACTCCCCAGGTGAGAGAACTTGGCGAGCACAATATAAAAAGATGAGAGCCTCGGCATACAGTACCTGAGCATAATGAGCCGCTATCGCTATCGCTTCTGCAGCTAAAGGCGTTTGTGCGGCGAACGAGTCACACAAATTACGCAGCTACCTTTTGCGGTTGCGGATGGGGGCGTCATGTCAACTCGTGCCTGTGTCCACATGCAAGAAGCATTTCCGTGCTGGGCATTGGCACCAAGGTACAAATGGGCACGACACAAAACACAGCAGATAGTTGCTTTGAAGTTCGCGCTCGAAAGAAAACATGATGCGTGCCTTCAGCAGAAAGCTTAAAATTTGGGAAAGTACTACGTTTCACGTTCATTGCGAACGGGTTACGAGACGTAACATACGACTCTCCCCGCGCGCAGGCTCGGCATTTCCGTTTGCACTACAGCTTGCGATTAACTTCCATCGCTTTGACGGATCTGTAGCATCTATTCAGAAATCACACGACAGTCGCGTCCGTTAACGGAAGAACGGCAGACACCACTCAGCTTTGTTCGTGGATCAAGTGTCATCACGAAATAACTATGCTTAGATGCTGTTGTGTCAGCGCGTTTCCTGGGGTTCCCGATCTCGGAGAGCTGCAAAGTCCCAACATTGAGTCGTGGACGCTCAAGATGTGTGTGTTCGATCTCCAGGTGGGCTTCAGCTCGATCCCGATTTAACTTGCAGCTGTGTTGCTTGTGGGCGTCAAAACGTGCTCGTGTCCTGATGCTCGTCCTCGTTCGTCAGCAGACATTCCCAATCTTTGACGTTGTGTCTTTGGCGATGACCTCGTCCTCGATCATAGGACGATCCTGAACCCTCATCACGTGCCTCGAAGTCAGCCTCGCCAGAAACAGAAAAGGAAAGAGAGTGACGTAGCAAAACTGCAAGCACAGTCTTGAGCGCGGCCTCAAACTTGCAAACCTGAAACGATTTTGGCGAGCTACGACCAACTGCTCTTGCG
Source organism: Phytophthora ramorum (assembly GCF_020800215.1). Taxonomy (NCBI): domain Eukaryota; phylum Oomycota; class Peronosporomycetes; order Peronosporales; family Peronosporaceae; genus Phytophthora; species Phytophthora ramorum. The sequence goes on along the minus strand of NW_027150672.1, from coordinate 228,883 downwards.
TCAGCCTGCCACGTCTGAGGCGAGGACGTCGCTTATGAATGTTGAGTCGTGCCAGATGCCCTGCAACATGGAGAAAAAGCCTGTGCATCTTGGTGGCGCGCTCGAGGTATCGACGAGGCACACGATCCTGTGCGCAGACGGCCAATCGCGTGTCTGTTCACGCTTGCTATGTCAGTTTACTGGCCGAAAATTGCATCCAACTCGAAACATAATAGCAACGTCTTGATTTCTGAGGCCCTTCCCAATACACATCCTGAGAGTTAACGGCCCCCATGCGGTTTAACCGCGACGCGATCCACTCACAGCGCTCCATTCTTTCGTCTGGAGCTCCAGTCAGAGACTCCGGGGAGCCCCAGTCCTTCCAAGGGTTAGTGTTGCAAGCTAGTGGGGCCCCTCCTCCTGGTTCAGAGGATTGGGAGAGTGAGCTCGAAACAGCACGTGGTGGGGGGTATCCTCTCAGACCACGAGTGTACTATGACTCCTCTTCTATTCTGTCGGTTGGAGACGAAAGACGCGACTTCAGCAGTAACACCAGCGAGCAGAACAACAACGAAGCCATGCAGCAGCGCACTTTGGACGAGGACAAACCACCGAGTAGGAGCGCCTCGAGTGCGCGTGTACCGGCGACGAGGTCCCGTACTCGACATCAACTGAGCATTTCTACTAACCTTCCAACGGAAGAACAAGAAGGTGGCCAAGATGAGGAGACGAAAGAAGAGGAGGCAGCTCCGTCTCCTTCGAGCACCTCGGCAGGTGCGAAGAAAGCGCGCAAACGCCCCCAGTACTTAAGTCACGAAGTCCGCTGCCAGATCATCGAGCGCATCGCCGGTGGAGAGCAACAGGCAGCTCTCGCGCGGGAGTTCGGCGTCACTCGAGCAGCCGTGTGCCACATACAGAAGCATCGATTCGAGATTCTTTCGCGTCCAGTGAATCCGCAAACGTACGTCGTTCAAAGTTTGCTGCGTGCTCAGATCTAACCATCGCCGGATATGGCCTTCGCTAATGTCATGTTGTCAATAACGTGATAACGTATTGGTGTGTATTCGGTTGTCTAGGAACAGCGAAGTTACCTCGACGGCAGGGCCAGCAAGGGACCAACAGCATGTTCATGAAGTACGGACTCCATCGGCGCTTATGCTTATGACGACGCTGCGTGATCGCCGATCGGATGCATCCTCATTCCGCCGCGCTGCGGGGCGAATCATCATGTGCGCTAACACCTCTCCGCTTCAGGACGAACTGCATCTGTCTGATCAAGCTCGCACTATAATTGTGTTATTGTGATGCGACGTGATGTTGAGTAGGATTCTTTTCGAGGAGGTATTTGGCCAACTTGACGCCCGAGCCGTGGAAATCACCACCTCGAGTGGCCACGTGACCACCGGAATTGAGCGAAGGCATCAACTATGTGGAGTAAAGCTTGGGGACGAAGGGTATCCCTTTTCGGTGCTATTTCATCAAGTCGAAGTCGATGCCACAGAAGGTATGGTCTTTAGGTCTTTCACCGCTCAGCTTCTGAAGGGTTATGTCGCTGGCAATCCTATTCGGCTTGTGCGCGTGCTTGTCAATTTTGCTCAAACAGGCTACATCCACGTTGACGCCGTCACCGATCAGCGCGGTCTTAGGCAATGGTGCTTGGGTCGAATGGACCTGCCGGCTAGCATCCCATCGTGCAAAGTGCTTCTCTTCACCGCATCATGCTCTACTGGCGGGCGCGAGTGCAAGGCGATCGAGGTACACGAGGGACGAGATGACTTTACGCTAGCTAGCTGTAGAATCAAGTAAACGTTATCTTCTTGGCTAACAATGTGTTGGTAGACTCTTTGTGGCGTAGGTACTCTAGAGAAAAACATCACACTCGTCGCGATCATGTGTGCGTCGGACGGCCTCGTCGCCGTATGCAGCCACTTTCCACGTACGTTCCCTCAGTCCGTACTTCCGCCCCGTTTGCATGCACTCATATCGAGCGAGTTTCGTGTTTACAATGGATGAGTAGAAGTCCATGTTGTCACGGCAGCCATCGACTGCACCGTGGACCCATTAACGGGAAACATCGTCCCTGGTTTCGGCGACTTCATAGCGCGGTACAATGACGAATATGCATAGTTTGTTCGGATAAACGTTGGAGCCCACAACATTCTGTAGCATATTGTGAAACCGCGACGTGCTTTGATGCATCTTACTCAACAGGTCGTGACTGCGTCGCAGCCGTCAACGTGGTATACTATTCAGCGAACAGTATGCTACTGCAAATGGTTCATACAGCAGTCCCGTCTCATCTGGCAATGTCATCCACGCTGTCTGACCCAGCTATTTTGCCCACAGAAGCTAACACCTAACCTATCCTTGATTGAGCGGTGTCAACTGCCGTCGCATGGCTAGCCCAGCACGTCTTCGTCCTCACCATTCGGACACGCAGCGTTTAAACTGGCCATCGCTGTCTGTAGATGCCACATTAACAGCAGAGGCTGCCTTCTAGGCGCGCACAGTCTCTCATTACCGGTAGCTCTCTACAGGAAGAAGATGAGAAAACCCGCGTGTTGCTCAAGCCGAGTCGAACCATTTGAGCAGGTATAGCAGAAAGGAGTACATGCGTTGACTAACTATCTCTGCTGATGCTATTGTGGCCTTTGCTTTGTGACAGAGTTGCAGGGACTCGTGCTATAATAACACGGCCTGCTTTATTCCAGCATCCGGGGAATGTCACGGAGGTTCTGCTTGTTGCTTTGCATGTTGAGGTCCATCACGCATGCTCGACAATGCCAACGTCTGGTCTTCAAACTCGTGAGGTGGAACCGACAGGTGAGTCTATTCTAGTTTTGCTGGTGAGATAATGCGGGCAACTATCTGTCACGTGTGTACATGTTGATAGCTCGATGTCAAGGAGCACCTAGCGGATTTAAAACTCGCAGACTTCTGGCTCTAGATCAAATCGCTCGTCATCATCACATCGTACGATCATCCGCAAACGAAGGGGCATCAAGAGGAGGAAACTGTCACGGGATCAAGCTGGTTCAAGCTACATGCAATCCGGTAGGTACTTATACTCGTGGGTGATCTCTTTGATTCATGCAGCTCACATGCACACTAGATCCTCCACCTGCGGAGATTTTGCAGCTTCGGGTTTGAATTCATCTTGCACAAATCGATCATCATACTCGTCTCACCTGTCCGAGTGGCTACGAGTGGAATTGACGTGAGTGTATTTATTTTCTTCCAGATCGGCTATCAGAATCTAGCCATGGTGAGGTGCAAATTCCACCGTGCCATTGTGGTGGTTGCTTCGGGCAGCCTTCGTGAGCAATGCCCTTAAATCGCGGGTTCGAAGCGATCTAGTCTGTGTGGTTGGCTCTAACGAGTTGTTTGTGCATTTGCCGCTCAGAAATTATTGGCGTCGCGGCACAAGCTGTGGTATGGTTATTTTGGGTCTTGTGGTTATTGTGGGTTCGTCTACTTACTGAGCAATGACCTGTCTTACCGGAGAGTTTCTGCAGCCCACGATAATGATCCCAGTGATGTGTCAGATAATAATGCTCAACACGCGCCTCTTCGCCCGATACGCTCGCACTATCCTGAAAGTGTTGCTGACGACTCCAGGAACTGGTTTGAATTCTCCGCTTTGGACTGAGAACTCACGGATATGTTTGAGTACATTTCCCCAGGACGTTTCCAGCAAGGACTTAGTACGCCCCTGACGTGCGCAAACTATTGAAGATTGGGGGGAAAGTAGGCTTTTCAGTAAGCTCACTTCGATGTATGTATCAACGAAGGAATGGAGACACGCTCGGTGCGTAGAGACGATCCTTCAAGACAAGTCGTGACATGACAAATGGTCCACAAAACATGTAACCATTTTACCAACAGTCAAATCAATGGTGACTCACGCAAATTGAACCTCTATCCTGAACAACGAATTTGGCTAACCAGAGCAAGAGGAATCGATCGATCGAATGCGCTTCAATCCGTGACAGGTTTTATTACAGCAGCTTATCGTCATCGGTGCAACGCGATACAAAGTCAGTGATGCCAGTGAACATAGTTCGAGTGTGTGGATCTACGTATTCGAAAAATCGGAGCGGACGGTACCTGCACGAAAAGCGTACCGGCTAAAGATGCGTGGATAGTAACATGGTATCGTTGCTTTATTGTATGCATTGGTGGCTTCAGCTAAACAAGGGCGGAGTCCATACAGAGTGACGGTGCAGTACATAGCTATCTGGTTTTAATAACGCTTCACAACGATGTCAGTCCTGGCGGGTACATCAAGCCCAATTCGAACTACTGGCAGCATTGTGAGCCCCAACACACCACACGTGGCTTCTTTTGCTTTTGTTTCTTACAAAGGACTTGGCTAGTATCGTATTCGAGCAAGCCACTTCGGAGCTGCAGCAGTAGATGCGGAGCTTCTATAATTGGAATACAACGCCGTCATTTTAGCAGGCGTGCCAATCTACTCTTCCCAATCACCACCTGGCTAAGCGATGTGTCGTGCCATCGACAGTGTAAGCAGCATGACGCATTTTACCAAACGCGTTGAGTCACCAGCTTAGGAAAGCGCTGCAAGAAGGTCACGGGATGTGTTTCTCGCGCGTTGACCGCCGGGAGCAAGTTACTCCTGGCGCCACTTGTTCAGGTTTCTTCCCGCTCTGTGGTCCTGGTGTGGTTAAATGCGTAGTCTTTGGAAACTTACACGCTTAGCAAGTATACCAAGAAGGGCAAGACTCGTGCTTCCGTGGAGCCAAGCCAAGTTCCGATAGTCTGTGCAGGAACCGCTAGCAAGCTAGCCGAACCAACCGGCTGGGCAGATATCAAAGTTAATCAATCTCCAGTCGAAAGAAAACGTTGAAGCAGTACGCAAGTGCTAGCACGATAGAAATGAGAAAATCAAAGCTGCCCAGACCACAAGGCATTGTCAATACGAAGTAGTTCTGTTCAGCATCAACAAAAAAACGAGAACTCGCACGTACAGTGTACCCAGGGTTTCCACAAGCAGTGAAATCCTTCCCAAGGGTAGGCTCAGAAAGCAGCATTTGCAAGTGGCTTGCTACTATGGACGACAACAGTGAATACAGTCACACGAGGACCAGGCGAGCCGGTTTCAAGGTTGACATACATCAACACGACGTCCGTCATGAAGTCGCCCAGCTTGAGGCACACTTTCTGCGAAAGCATGAAGCAAATAAACCTTGCGACGAGGAATAGCCCATGGCACTGTCACCCGTAGATACTTCATTCGCCATGCGTACAGCAGAGGTAGCAAGCAATGCGACGCAATTTAGTGTCACCATCTGCCACATACTTCAGCTTTAGTCGGAGCTGGTGCATTTGTCCCCGTCATTTTCCTTCAGTTTTCCGAGCTTTGCGATCCGAACCAACAGCGATGAAAAGCCTGCCGCAACCACCCACAGTCCAAGAATCCCGAGGGCCAGTACTGTCGACGACGGATCCAACAACACCAGCCAAAAAGACCCTCCATCGAAGCTTCGAGTCTTCGTGATTCTGTTGACGGTGTAGTTGGGAGCAACGGTAAACTGCAGTAGCGGCAGCGTCCATACCAGACATGTACTGCCCACCACAAACACCACCATGGTCGTGCAATGCTGCAATGCTGTAATTGATCTCTGCAAAAACGTGTTTTTCCCATCTTGACTTGAGTTAATTCTCGCTGGAGCAGAGACTTGCGTGGTAAGACGGCTCTCAATCGGCCGCACCTGTCGAGCTTTCCCCAGCGACATCGGTAAAAGTACTGAACAAGTCACCAGCGTATGTCCTCATCAAAACCCGTACTAGCACGCCCCTGCAACAAAATCCGGCAACAAAAAAGCACACACAGAAATTATGAAAAATACAAATTTTCTTTAAGGCGCTTGATTTCCTGTCCACTCGGGTCTGACGAGTTCTTGGGTCGATGAATAAAATACCAGGCAGATGTCAGCCTACAGTGCGACGCAGAGGGCGCCCACCACGGCCAGCGCCACCAATGTCGAGAGCGAAACCGTCGCAGCACTCGAGACCGTCGATCCCGCTGCAGACGCGCTCTGCGTCGACTCAGCCGACGCCGAGCCTAGTGACGAGCCGCTGGCGCTGTCGCTCGAGTTGCTGGCGCTGCCGCTAAGGCTCACGTCCAGGAGCTCCTGCAGCAGCGTCGTGAGCTCTGATTCGCTCATCTGGCTGGCGCCCGAGATGTCGAAGAGGTTGGCGAGCGCTGGGTCGTCCGCCACGGCCGCCTGCACGTCGGCCAGCAGCTGCGCGACGCTCTCGCTGGAACTGGAGCTGGAACTGGAGCTGGAGCTGGAGCTGCTGTTGGTCGCCATGTCATGGGCCAGCGTCGCCGTCGTCAGGACGCACAGGAGGAAGCCGAGCGTCCGGAGCCCCATGTGTGTAAAGTTGGCGAGTCGAGTAAAGTTGGCGAGCGGATCTGCTACTCTCGCCTTCGTTCCGCGTGCTTGGGCGTTCTTTTGCGACTGTCTGTCTATCGCCGGAGTGCGGAGGTGGGAGAGGCCGCGATTGACTTGCGCGTTGTATGGCGACAGAGTTCAAGCGCCAGTCCCACGCCCTGGATTCTCCAGCCAATAAAAATTGGGCTGGCCAGCTGCGCGACTGAAAAGTAAATTGCCCTCCCAACAGGAATTTTCAGCTCGGGAGACGCACCGAAAGGATTTCTCATATACATAAAGACGTTTAATCAACTATTTTATTGTAAATTTCCTCTCTAGATAGAGGTAATTTGCGGATGAAGCATCCATTGTACCACTGCGATGGTACACTGTCTGACGTGGTAAGTGTTCAATTTTCGGATCACAAGCACGGCTCGCTGGCGTGAGACTCATTCCTGAAGCCTGCGCGGTGCATTTTAGTGCTTGCATTTCCTGCTGCGCGCGATGCTTTATTGTCAATGCCGCGCCTGAGTTTTGATTTCCGCATGGGTGCCCTCTGTCACGAGCGGATGCTATCACCACGCTCATTTGCTGTTTCCTGCACTCCAATGCTTGCATTGAGGCCAGCGGTAAGGTGTGGACTCCACAGCTGCTTGGCGATGACAGATGGCACTGGTCAGTGCTTTGAGGCGGGCCATGCCAGAGCCACCGAGACGGCTAGGCGGGCAGCACGAGCAAGATGTGGTGGTTGCCACCGGGTAGAGCACTGCTTTTTGAATGCACTATCGACACTATCCAACGTGTTTCGTCGCATTGGCCGTCGCACGCAGCACGGGGAAGGACCAGCCTGGTGATCTTTACTGAGTCAGGTTGCCATGAGCTGCTGCGGCTCTGAGAAGCGACTATCCGCCAAGGAATACGATCGTACAGCATGAACGTCGCACAACGGAGAGCGGACTGTGCGTTTTCGCTCGTGGGGAAGGACGTTGCCCTCTGCTAAAGCAGAACGGCGGGCTGTTGCTCAGACAATTTAGCTTTGTAACACATTAGCCTTTAGCTTCCAAAACGTCCATGTGGACACTGAGGTTTCAACGGATCAAAGACCCCTCAAAATTGTTCGCAATTGTGTTTCCAACACAAATCTATGTACGCCACAGTGAGGATCGATCAGTGCCCACCGCCAATATGGACGCCTTCGACTTCCTCGAGACGCTGCCGACGGCGACGCTGGAGCGTCTATACCAGGACCCATGGGCGTGTCAGGCGCTTTTCCAGGCACTCCCGCCCCTCGCGCAGCAGTTCGTCATGCGGCTGTTGCCCAGCAACGCCGCGGTGCCGCGCGCTCTGCTGGAGCAGTGGGTCGTCCCGGAGCCTGGAGACGCCAAGCGCATGCCGCCGCAGTTCCACGCCGCGCTGCACAAGGTATGCTATATGACGTCATATCATATGGTTTGTCATATAGATGGCATATCTCATAATGTGACTGGGTTGTTAATGCAGTTAGAAGGGTTGAGGGTGTTCGTGCAGCAGGACGGAGCGTATCGGCCCCACCCGACATTCCAGAAGCAGCTCATGGTGAAGAAATATGAGCAATGTTATCATGTTAGTTTTTGTGTAAAATGACGTTGAGATTATTGTTGTGTAGTATGCGCTGAGTAACTTGGGTGGGTCTCCGTGGGAGCGAGGAAGACTGCAACTTCCCAAGGACCCGGAGAACACGTATGCTGCGGCAGATCTGGAACGGTATGCGCGAGCAAGATGGGACTCGGTGCTGCACTACATGGTGGGCTCCACGGCTGTGCAGGAACCGCCGCAGTCGGTGGTGGACATCTTGCTACGCACAAAGCTGCTGCAGTCTAGTGGAGCTGATTCCAGGGCGCTGCACATTACAGATACGGGCTACGAGTTCATGCTCAAGGATATTCACGTGCAGATGTGGATTTTTATGCTGGAGTACATTCGCACGCTGGACAACACGGGTACACTGAAGCAGGAGGATATTCTGCAGTTCTTGTTCCAAATCAGCTACTGCCAGACGGGAGAATACTACGCTGTGGCAGATTTGACGGAGACTCAGCGGCTGCTGCTGGGAGATTTCATCGATTTTGGACTGCTCTTCCGCAAGCGGCCGACCTCGGACCGCTTCTACACGACGAGCCTGGCGGTGAACCTTATCTTCGGCGGGTCAACGGGTCAGAAGCGCAGCCAGGTGAGCCTCACGAGCTCGTTTGCCGGTGTGCGTGCCGGCGTGAAGTCGCAGGTGGCAGACCCGCGTCATGCTCCAACGGCTGACCATGGCGCGCAGCTGCTTGTGGTCGTGGAGACAAACTTCAAGATCTACGCCTACACGACGTCAACTCTGCACGTGGCCATGCTCAGTGTCTTTGTGGATATCGTGGCGCGGTTGCCCAACATGGCAATCGGGTTTATCACGCGCGAGAGTCTGCGCTCGGCTCTCATTCACGGCATCTCAGCGCAGCAGATCTACGACTTCCTCATGAAGCACGCGCACCCCAAGATGCGTCGCAACACTCCCGTGATCCCCGAGAACATCGCTGACCAGATCTACCTGTGGGAGCGCGAGCGCAATCGCGTGCAGTTCTTGGAGGGCATCCTGTTCGATGGTTTCAATAGCAAAGAAGACTACGAGAGCGTGCGCGACTACGCCGAGGACCTCAAGGTGCTCACGTGGATGGATCCTATTCACTTCCGACTGTCGATTGCCACTGCTGGTATCGACGATGTGCGCCACTACATTCAGACCCAGCTTTCGTCTCGATCGTAGACCCGCTGCTTGATAGCATTAAATAAAAGCGTGAAGTGAGGTTGCCAAATGGAGTAACTTACTAATGCAGCACTTGATAATAGTTAGTGTGGCTCCAGGGCGCGACCGCGAGATCAAGCAAGCCCTCTCTGTGTGCCGTTGCGCAGAGTGAGCCGGCGTTGCTGTCTATGCTAAGCATTCTTTCTCGTTGTTCGTACTATCGTCGGAGTAACGACTACGCGGAGAGGAAAGAAGTGATGAAGTGGACGCCGTGGACGACGTCGAGTCGAAGAGGCGCTTGTAAATGGACCCGCAGAGCATGAGAACTGTAATCGAGCAAGAGGACGGCAAGTTAATATCTCGACCGGACTTGTACCTAACAGCACCGGGAAAGAAGAGTTCGCACCTTTTGTCGACGTTGATCCAACCGGCTTCTTCCCGTACAGTTCTGCGCAAAAGACAAGGAAAACACGTCAGCACATTACTCCGAAAATCACGGGTGGAAGATTCAGCCGACGTACTTGATTCCTCCACTACCTCGTGGTGGAACGTAGAATGACCGCATACGCAGCCAAAGACATTTGTCCGGGTGGGGTCCTGCTTGTCCTGTGTGCAAGGCTCGACCTTCTGCATGCGGTAGACGCAGCACCTGCCTGGCCGGCAAAGCTTGCACTTGCCTCGAAGTCGTCCCTCAAGGTCGCGCTTGAAAACGACGTGGTCGATGATATCCTGTGGGACGCCCTTGAACGTTGTCGTCTCCAATACCGTGTCCAAATTTGTACGCACGTAGTCAGCACAGATTTCCAGTAGTGACGGCGGTGTCAATGCTCCGATATCAATCGAGTAGAGGTCCTGCAGTCTGTCGGTGCCGTCGTATCCTCCGAGTAAGTACATTTTGCTGTCTACGACAACCGCGCGGTGGAATGTGCGGCTGCTTGGGATGCTCCCCGTGGTGCAAACCTCACTCCACGTGTTGGTCACCAGGTCGAGTCGCTGCAGGTCGTTGAACCGACTGTGCGTCTTGTCCACTCCTCCAAAGACGAACATGTTGTCGCCGAAAATCACGGCCGTGTGGCGATATCGGTGTGGCGGGCTGTTGCCGCTCGTCTCCATCTTCTTCCACTCGTTCGTGACGAAGCTGTACTCGAACAGGTCGTTGAGTGTGTCGCGTCCATCCCAGCCGCCAAAAACGATCAGCCGGTTCGTATCAGCGTGCACGACGCCGCTGTGGCCGAAGCGTCTGGACGGCACGGCGCCTGCGGCCTGCAGCCTCGTCCAGCGCTGCGCGTGGATGTCATATCCGCAGAGGTCGTTGAACCGACTCGAGCCGTTGTAGCCGCCGAAGATATAAATACTGGACGAGTGCAGCACCATAATGTGGTCCGTGCGGGCCTCGGGCCGGTCCTCGACGACGCTGGGCATCTGGCTCCAACGCTGCTCATCGAAGTTGAAGTAGTACAGGTCATTGAAGTAGTTGCCGTCGCGGCCGTCGTAGCCCCCGAAGATGAACATGTCGCTCTCGTGCACGACGCCCAGTGCCCCGGAGCGTCTCGGCGGGAGCGTCCCGCGTGTCTGCACCTGCGACCACGTGCTCGAGTCCAAGTCCAACTGGTACAGATCCTGTTGTCGCCGTCTGCGATCCGTGCCGCCGAAAACATACACTCTGCCATCTAACAAAGAGAAAATTTCAGTACCGGTACATTGCAACCCATTGACGCCATCTATCCCTCCCACGCACCTTTGCTGGTAACGGTGTGTCCCGTGCGCGGGCTGTAGACGTCTCCGTGCGGGTGCAGCTTCTCCCAGGAGCGTACCTCGAGGCGACTACCGGTCGTGGACGCCTCCTTGACGCTCGCGCGCTCGTCGTTCTTGGTACTAACGGGGGTCACCGCCATGTTTCGTAAAGGTACAACCCAGAGCGTGCCGGGTGTCGGGTCCAGTCTACGAGTCGTAGAATGCCGAGCCAGATCGCAGGTGCTCGAGCCGCCGCGAGGAGTTTCCGGGGCCGTTTCCTGCCGCGCTTGCTTGCTGTCACTTGGGGAGTGCGGACGCCAGCAGGTCGTTACTTGGGCGATGCGGAATGCGGAATGCAGGAGTGATGGTCGGGAAGGTTTCCCTTGAGCTCAGAATAGCGAATCCCGCACTGAGTTTGGCGTGCGCTTCGTTCGTTGCTTCCGTTTTCCTTCTGTCTTTTCGAGCCATGGCTATTTCTACGGTACGGTCGGAGTGATGGTCGCTTCCAAATTACTTGGGTTCACTATACTCCCGACTTGAAGTGCGTCTTCGTGTCTCTTGGCTGCATGTGGTGTGGCCCACAGTAGAGTGGGATTTCGCTGCTGCGAATTTTCCCCTCGAGTCTGCGACGTGTGCGAACTCTCTGTTTGTAAGCTCGCCCGCGGTACGGCGGCGACCCGACGAAATCTTGCTCGACTCAGGTCGTCGCTGGCTCTGCGCCCCTTGCTTGGCGGAGAGGCACGTTGGCCAGCACGTCCTGCTGTTTCAGTAAGCTGGGACGGAGGTCTCGCTGCGATGCCGCGATGCCTCTGGACTCATTGGCGCTGGTAGTGGGGGACTCAACCTTCCCTGCCAGTCGCGAGTGTGTAGGTTCAGATGCCCGAAACCATCGCTAACGGCGAAAATAGCCCAATGTTAGTCTTTGCCAGTGAACGAAAAGCAAAGCTGATGGTGATGGCCAGTGTGGGCTGAAGAACGTTACGTGGCATGGGATAGCGCTGAAAACGGCCCCAGGTCACGCAAGTGGGCGAGCGCCAACGCACTCGTCGCCTTGCAGTTTGACGGACGGATTGGGCCGCTGAACCGCACCACCAGTCCATAATTGCCGGCTTCTGATGGCAGAAGAACAGTCATGTGGCGCTCAGTCCTCGCGAAAGCCTTGAGCACTGAACAGCGAGGCCATCGCGTCGCGAGGACGCTGGCATTCCGTTGCCACTCGAGGAAACGAAACACCGCGTCTTACGCACTCTTGAGCACAACCATCTTGTTGACAACGGGCCTGCTCATGAAGATGTATATCGCTGTTGAGGGATCTATTTCGCGTGCAAGCAACCTCGAAAACGATAATCGATAGAGTCAATTGAGGCTTATCACATCTTCTGCGAGCAGCTTCATGTATTACCATTACATATGGTAGAACTTTCGATTATTTTCAAAAAGAGGAATTTGAGCAAGCTTAAGCAGGTATCTACAGGGCGCCGCTGCGCTTCAGCAGGGGCTCCAGATCGCCGGACTTGTGCAGCTTCCTCACGTCCGAGTTGCCGCCGATGGACTGGCCGCCCACGAACACATTGGGCACCGTGCTCTGGCCCGTGAGGTCCTCGAGCGCGTCCTGCTGCTCGCTGCCGCCGTTGATCTGGTCCAGCTCCACCACCTCGAACTTGGCGCCCAGCTCCGTCAGCAGCGTCTTGGTCTTAGTGCAGTACGGACAGTAGCTCTTGCTGTACACGACGACGGGGGACGCAGCGATCTGGGCCTCCACGGTGTCCTTGGCGCTCACCATCTTGGGCTGTTGTTGCTGTGGTCTTGAGCTTGTCGACTCGAGGAGTGGGTGGGTAGGTGGGTGGGGGGAATTTGGAAGTGAGAGTGGAGGCGACAAGGAAGACCCACTGCAGAGTCTGCAGTGCAGACACCACAACGGGGTCGGACATTGCGACGTGTAAGCGAGTGAACAGGTTGATTACCATTTTCGATGTGCGGAGCTAGTCCCGTGGGCGGACAACGGCGTGGATCGGAGGAGGACACATCGTCTTCGCACCGATGACCGCCTTGGAGAGTATCTGACCGTCAGTCCTGTCAGCGCAGTTGAACGAAGATATGAGACCGAGTATCGCAGCGGCGGCAAGCTCCGATGCTGAAGCAGCAGAGCACCCACGTCCGCCCTCACTCCGCTCAGCGGTGATAAAAGAGGCTGCGAGGTTTGCTTGGACTTGCAGTCGCGGCAATCAATGTTGCCCCGGTAGACTGGCACCAGTTCTCATTCTTGAATTGTCTTCATCCGCAGCGCTTCAAAACACTCGACAACCCCACCAACGACTACCAAAATGGTTCTCAAGATCCGCCACGCCGCCCCCGCCTTCACCGCCGACGCCGTCGTGGACGGAGAGTTCAAGACCGTGTCGCTGTCCGACTACAAGGGCAAGTACGTCGTGCTCTTCTTCTACCCCATGGACTTCACGTTCGTGTGCCCGACCGAGATCATCGCGTTCAGCGAGAAGGCGGCGGAGTTCCGTAAGCTGGGCTGCGAGGTGCTGGGCTGCAGCGTGGACTCCAAGTTCTCGCACCTGGCGTGGATCAACACTCCCCGCAAGAAGGGCGGACTGGGCGAGCTCGACATTCCTCTCATCGCCGACTTCAACAAGGAGATCGCGCAGGCCTACGACGTCCTGATCGACGTGGGTGAGGAGACCGGCGCCACCTTCCGCGGACTGTTCATCATCGACGGCGAGGGAAAGCTGCGTCAGAGCACGGTGAACGACTGTCCTGTGGGTCGCAACGTGGACGAGATTCTGCGTCTGGTGGAGGCTTTCCAGTTCACGGACGAGCACGGTGAGGTGTGTCCTGCTGGCTGGAAGAAGGGCAAGAAGACGATCAAGCCTACGGTGGCTGAGTCGAAGGAGTACTTTGAGGTTGCCAACTAGAGAGATAATGGGTTTGCTATTGTTACGACGGCAGCCCTTAGAAGGCATATTTGGTAAACTGCAACACGATAACTTACAACTACTTCGTACTTGTTACGTTTTGTGGATTGGTACTGTGGTGGGGTTCCAACAAATATTCGTGATAAACAAATTATTAATGATCTTACTACTTTGTCCAGGAGAAACTGGACGACATTGCTGCTGCCAAACCAGCGTCAAGCTTTGACACGGACGCTCCGACCTCGAGAATAGGGACGGCTGCTTGGCTGTTGCGCTCAATCATCGGGCAATCCGACAACTTTTGGTTACCAGGTTTTGCTGCGGCTTCGATTGGCTGGTTGTTGGAACCGGAGCTTGGCGCCGAAGACCCAGAGTAAGTTGACACTGTTGACGTTAGATCATCGCCACGACCGTCGAATGAGTCGCGAACCGCTGCTGAAGACTGCTTCCGATGGCTGAAGTAGCTGCGGCGTTCGTCGTAGTGGTGGTACGTTGGCATAGCTGCCTTGGTAGCCACGTCGCTCAGGGTGTCGACCCAGTCCTCGGAATCCCGCGTTCGGCCTCCTTCAGACTCGTCGAAAGCTGTCGGAAGTGTAAGTTCGGGCTTGCGAGCCAGCGCCTGGATCATCGACTTCTCATCGAAGAATTTGCCCAGGACTTGGAACCACCGCGTCCATTCTGGAGAGACCGATGCTCGGAATTCCTCACGGCGTGGCGCTCCGTCCGCATCCACGCCAATGATGTGGAACGAGTCGTTCTTGTCCGTCAGCTGGACGCGCAAGACCTGATAGCGTTGCTCTAGTTTCCCGTTCACGGTATCTTCACTCGAATAGAGGCAGAGGCTGTCATCGCTCTTGAAGAGGCAATAGTACGGCTTCCAACGCTTGATCATGAGGCCCTTGCGCTTCTGCAACCAACCGCGCATAGTCACAGCCGTCAACTCCTTCTTCTTTGCCATGGGGAACCCCGCTGCCGCTGCTGTTGCGCTTGTCTGGAATGTGGTCCTGTTGGCATCACTCTCGCGGTTCATGACACTGCCACGTCGCTTCTGGAAAGATTGTTGGTGCAGACGTCGAGACATCTCGAAATCCTCCGTTGTGGCTGTAGTCCGCACGCTTCCCATGCTACAGCCCAGAGGATTGGGCTTAGACCCATCGAGGTCGTTGTAGTAGAAGGCACAGTAGTCTGCGCTGGCGTCGGGCTGTTGGCGACGTTCTGTGTTGCTGGAGCGTGCGACTCGGGACGTCGGACGAGTAGCCGCTTCACTAAGGCCTTGCTCCTCTTTCCCCTTCCTGCCACGCACCGAGGCTAATGTGAATCCGTCAAAATCAAACGCTGCCGGTTCATCCTCGTCCTTTTTCGGTGACAGGTCCGCGTCTGGAGATACGAAGGATGAACCAAGTCCAGGTGCATCGTAGCTGGCAGGTGGCGTCGTGCTCCATCCGAAGAACCCCGCAGGGTGCGAGGCCGAGTGCTTCGACGTAGAGTTCTGGATCGACTGCTGCAGAGTCGGCGACAGCAGCTGTAGACCACTTGACACTTTGTTTGCTCCAATCGAGTCCTTCCGAGGTCGTGACTGCGAGTGGTTTGCAGGCATGACGGTCTCCGCTTTGAATCGCAGGCTGAAGGTCGAGAAGCGCTTGTCGTGTACGTCCCGTAGTAAATGCAAATGTGAGCACGCTACGAACAAGTCTGGGATCTCGCTGTGGTCAAGTTTCCACGGATGAAGTTCGAGAAAATCGACGGAAGGTGCAAACCGAATGCTTAATAGTAATTACACTCGGAAGAACCTTCCGATTGACTTCTGTCCGTATCGTGCAGCGCTCGCAGTGGAGTCGGAGCACGCCAATGAAGAACTGGGACTTCGCTCCACGTCCAGTAGGCTTGGTAGAGTAACGATTGTCCCCGCTAAGATTTCAGGTTTGTCAAATAGGGTGCCGTGCAGGCTAACAGGTGGAGATGGAAAGTCTTGGCGCACCACGAATGTACCATGAGCTGCTAGACCTCACTGTGCCAGCTGACCCTCTCCGCTTGGTGGCCACAACGGTGGACTAGATAAGTGCATGCTCACTGCAGCCACATATCGGGCATGGATAGCCTGCTCCCACGCAGACTTGAAGTGCCCGTGGTGTTGTTGCCAGGACATATCCATACGGGACGATAGTCCAGTATACTTTCGTGGTGAAGAGAGCTGGAGAAGTAGCGAACGATTGGCAAAGTCGCACGCGCCGGCTTCAAGTGTAGCTTCACCGAAGTAACATCTTGAAGGGATCTCGCGTTGAGAACCGCTCTGAATACAAACTCGGTTTGCTATAAAAAAAACTGGTCACCAACAGCGCCAGCCGCAGTGTACGTAGTAATCTTATACCAGGACTTCATAGTGCACAAGCCCCAACTATCAATTCATAACCAAATCAAAGATGCTGAAAGTTATCGTGTTGCCGTTTATTTACCGACGCCACAAAGATCTATATCCCTAGTTGGCAACCTCAAAGTACTCCTTCGACTCAGCCACCGTAGGCTTGATCGTCTTCTTGCCCTTCTTCCAGCCAGCAGGACACACCTCACCGTGCTCGTCCGTGAACTGGAAAGCCTCCACCAGACGCAGAATCTCGTCCACGTTGCGGCCCACAGGACAGTCGTTCACCGTGCTCTGACGCAGCTTTCCCTCGCCGTCGATGATGAACAGTCCGCGGAAGGTGGCGCCGGTCTCCTCACCCACGTCGATCAGGACGTCGTAGGCCTGCGCGATCTCCTTGTTGAAGTCGGCGATGAGAGGAATGTCGAGCTCGCCCAGTCCGCCCTTCTTGCGGGGAGTGTTGATCCACGCCAGGTGCGAGAACTTGGAGTCCACGCTGCAGCCCAGCACCTCGCAGCCCAGCTTACGGAACTCCGCCGCCTTCTCGCTGAACGCGATGATCTCGGTCGGGCACACGAACGTGAAGTCCATGGGGTAGAAGAAGAGCACGACGTACTTGCCCTTGTAGTCGGACAGCGACACGGTCTTGAACTCTCCGTCCACGACGGCGTCGGCGGTGAAGGCGGGGGCGGCGTGGCGGATCTTGAGAACCATTTTGGTAGTCGTTGGTGGGGTTGTCGAGTGTTTTGAAGCGCTGCGGATGAAGACAATTCAAGAATGAGAACTGGTGCCAGTCTACCGGGGCAACATTGATTGCCGCGACTGCAAGTCCAAGCAAACCTCGCAGCCTCTTTTATCACCGCTGAGCGGAGTGAGGGCGGACGTGGGTGCTCTGCTGCTTCAGCATCGGAGCTTGCCGCCGCTGCGATACTCGGTCTCATATCTTCGTTCAACTGCGCTGACAGGACTGACGGTCAGATACTCTCCAAGGCGGTCATCGGTGCGAAGACGATGTGTCCTCCTCCGATCCACGCCGTTGTCCGCCCACGGGACTAGCTCCGCACATCGAAAATGGTAATCAACCTGTTCACTCGCTTACACGTCGCAATGTCCGACCCCGTTGTGGTGTCTGCACTGCAGACTCTGCAGTGGGTCTTCCTTGTCGCCTCCACTCTCACTTCCAAATTCCCCCCACCCACCTACCCACCCACTCCTCGAGTCGACAAGCTCAAGACCACAGCAACAACAGCCCAAGATGGTGAGCGCCAAGGACACCGTGGAGGCCCAGATCGCTGCGTCCCCCGTCGTCGTGTACAGCAAGAGCTACTGTCCGTACTGCACCAAGACCAAGACGCTGCTGACGGAGCTGGGCGCCAAGTTCGAGGTGGTGGAGCTGGACCAGATCAACGGCGGCAGCGAGCAGCAGGACGCGCTCGAGGACCTCACGGGCCAGAGCACGGTGCCCAATGTGTTCGTGGGCGGCCAGTCCATCGGCGGCAACTCGGACGTGAGGAAGCTGCACAAGTCCGGCGATCTGGAGCCCCTGCTGAAGCACAGCGGCGCCCTGTAGACGTCCTCGCTGTAACTTAAAACGACGAGGCGAATAGCTTTGCTGCAACTCAATATACGAAGCTTCGTATTTCGACTGACCATTCCGCAGTGGCCAATTTCATCTTAGTGAAGACGGTGAAAGGATCCAGGTAGAGGCTGTTCCGGAGGGGAACGGCGACAACAACAGCAATGCGCTACGATGAAGCCATACATGCCATTTCACAACCTTCAAGCCCAGTTAGCGCGGAGTACAGTATACTGCATCAATCCCTGCCTTTGACGTCACTGTCAACTACAGCTTCTTCACCAACAAACAAAGACGAGTGTGCTGTAACTTAACTGGTTTGCGACTTATCTACTGCTTGTCGCTATTTTCTACTCATCCAGTCTCCTCAGAAGACCAAACAGAGCTTCACGTCTTCCATCCACTTAGTTAGCGGCCTCGAAGTACTCCTTCGACTCAGCCACCGTAGGCTTGATCGTCTTCTTGCCCTTCTTCCAGCCAGCAGGACACACCTCACCGTGCTCGTCCGTGAACTGGAAAGCCTCCACCAGACGCAGAATCTCGTCCACGTTGCGGCCCACAGGACAGTCGTTCACCGTGCTCTGACGCAGCTTTCCCTCGCCGTCGATGATGAACAGTCCGCGGAAGGTGGCGCCGGTCTCCTCACCCACGTCGATCAGGACGTCGTAGGCCTGCGCGATCTCCTTGTTGAAGTCGGCGATGAGAGGAATGTCGAGCTCGCCCAGTCCGCCCTTCTTGCGGGGAGTGTTGATCCACGCCAGGTGCGAGAACTTGGAGTCCACGCTGCAGCCCAGCACCTCGCAACCCAGCTTACGGAACTCCGCCGCCTTCTCGCTGAACGCGATGATCTCGGTCGGGCACACGAACGTGAAGTCCATGGGGTAGAAGAAGAGCACGACGTACTTGCCCTTGTAGTCGGACAGCGACACGGTCTTGAACTCTCCGTCCACGACGGCGTCGGCGGTGAAGGCGGGGGCGGCGTGGCGGATCTTGAGGGTCATGGTGATTCTTGGAGTCTTGAGTCTTGCAGTGCAAAATTGAGAATGGCTCGACTGTTGGTTCGTTGCTCGACGACAGCCACCGGCTGCCGCCACGTACGTGGCAAAGGAGACGGAAATGACGCTGTCTGAAAGTATTGACAAATGTTAACGAAATGAGGGTGTACGCTCATCTATTGATAAGTGATTGCGAGTTGTTTGTGGTAAATGCATTGAAATGTGACGGATTGAATCAGTAGGCACATCATGCCGATCGCTGATTGGCGAAAGGGCGTCCGCCCTTATGCAACCTTGGGCACAGAAACAGGTCTGGGTAGGACAAGCGGATCAATTGTTGACAAGTGGCTTCTCTTCAGACTTCAAACTTCAAACTTCAGCCTGCATCTCGGTAGTTGGGCCGTCTCTTCAGTGGCCGACCGTGGCCGCTTGCAGTTGGTGTCGGATAGTTTTGGCAGGACGAGGTTGCAGTGTGCGGGTCGGACAGCGACCTGGTTTGGGTGAATACGATGATTATCAGTTCAACCTTCCGCTAGGATGTGTAGGAAGCACTTCAAACGAGTGTTTGCGTGGAGGCACGCGCTCGGTCGATGGGAAGACAAGGGTGCCTGGTACAGTCGCGATCAGGTGCTTGTCTTAGACACCAGCGGTGCTTTTCGACAAGATCAATAACTAATGTCACTCAAACCGAGACTTTCGTATCTTGGTTGCTCTACTCGCTGGTCTTGGCTACAGCTTGACTCCACTAACACTCATTCTTGAATTTACCTCGTTCGCAGCACTTCAAAACACTCGACAACCCCACCAACGACTACCAAAATGGTTCTCAAGATCCGCCACGCCGCCCCCGCCTTCACCGCCGACGCCGTCGTGGACGGAGAGTTCAAGACCGTGTCGCTGTCCGACTACAAGGGCAAGTACGTCGTGCTCTTCTTCTACCCCATGGACTTCACGTTCGTGTGCCCGACCGAGATCATCGCGTTCAGCGAGAAGGCGGCGGAGTTCCGTAAGCTGGGTTGCGAGGTGCTGGGCTGCAGCGTGGACTCCAAGTTCTCGCACCTGGCGTGGATCAACACTCCCCGCAAGAAGGGCGGACTGGGCGAGCTCGACATTCCTCTCATCGCCGACTTCAACAAGGAGATCGCGCAGGCCTACGACGTCCTGATCGACGTGGGTGAGGAGACCGGCGCCACCTTCCGCGGACTGTTCATCATCGACGGCGAGGGAAAGCTGCGTCAGAGCACGGTGAACGACTGTCCTGTGGGCCGCAACGTGGACGAGATTCTGCGTCTGGTGGAGGCTTTCCAGTTCACGGACGAGCACGGTGAGGTGTGTCCTGCTGGCTGGAAGAAGGGCAAGAAGACGATCAAGCCTACGGTGGCTGAGTCGAAGGAGTACTTCGAAGCTGCCAACTGAGCACTTAGCAGCAGAAGTCGTCCGTCCAGCTTCAAATTTAACCCCCCCCCCCCCCCCCCATTCACCGATGTCAGAGTATACGACAAGTCTGAAAAAATATAGAGGCGACACGTGAATGTCGGTTATTGTGTGAAGGAAATTCATAAAGTGTAGGAAGTATAATGCACTTGTGAGGGAAGCTGCTCGCCTTGTTGTCCAGTCCAGTGCAGCCCTCGGGTCTAACCTAAAGCTCTGCACTACCAGTCATATTGGACACTACCTACGCAATTTCCTCCCTCGCATTGTAGGCCGTACGCACTTCAACATTGTACTCATGAACCCAGCCAGCATCCGCAGCCAATTCGAAGGTGCTCTCGAAAGTGTTGTTGTTGGGTACGCCCCGAGGCTTCGCTGGCAGCGCTTCACTGCTCCAGAAAGCTCTCACTATCCGTCAGGCGCACACGTCCAAGCTCCAGCGTCGAGCAAGCGCCGTCCTCCGCGGAGGCAAGGATGCGGAGGAGGAAGAGGAAAAGATCGCTGAAGGAGTCCCGAGAGTCCGTTGTTCGCTGCTGAAGAGCTATCCGCCACATCCAAAAATGCTATTTTGGCGGACCTCTCAACGCGGATGTAAGGCACGAGGAGAATGCTGCGTCGACTCGAGGGCTGCTCAGCGGGTGTCACGTTACGCGACCTGCATGACGAGAATGTGCCTATCTGGAGATGGGGAAGGTTGCATGGCGATAGCCGGCTCAGGCATTAGCCCTTTCGGAATCTGTAGGCTACGTACGTATAGGACACTCTTCACTTCATGAATTGTTCATACAGACCCAATAAATTCTTCGAGGTCTACGTGCAACGGAGCCGCGCTTCATACTCCGGGTTGCATGGTACTATGAAGGACGAGAACACGACAACAGTTGCAGGAAGCTGCCGTGCTGCCGGAACTCCAAGGAAACCATGGAGCACATCTTCTGGAAGTGCCCATGCGTTCAAGCTTGCTGGCAGAAGCTTATAAGTCATTGGACTGCGGAACAGTGGACAAACACCAGCTTAAACAGCTTCCAAGCAAGCTGTGCCACTAGGAAAGCACCCCCAGTATCAACGGTGATCCGGACAGCGATCCAGAAGATCAACCCGGATGCAGCAGACCAATATGAGGAGGTCTGGAACCGACTATGGCGAGTGTTGTGCAGCGTATGCATTACAACGCTATGGATCCAACGCAACCAAGTCGTATTCAAGGGTGAGGAGGTAACCATAGATGGTAGTGTTAGGACATTTTGGGAATCCAGCATGAGGCAAATTCGAGCGATCGCAAAACGGGAACGTCGAAGAGCAGACACGAAGATCCAAGGAACACGGCTGCTATTGATGCAGCAGCATCTAGCTAGGACACCAAGAGAGAAGCCGCGAAAGGCGGCACGCCCCGTACAACCACCGGACTCACACGAGGAACCGGCGTTGCTAACCAGGCTCAAGACATACCAGACATCCTGCAACCACTGATAATGGCGTAATAGACAAGTCTGAATCTCTCTCATACTCCGGGTTGCATGGGCCACTGGTTGATTGCCGATGGACATGATATTGCCACGTACAGTAGCATGGCTTCGTCGAAGTCCGGGAATGGTGCATCTGCGATCGTCAAGAGCACGTGGGAGAACTTTACCCCACTGTCGAAAAGGCCCAGCTTTGGGTGGAGTCGCGAGCGCGAGAGCAGGTATTGCAGACGTGAAAGAACTCCGAGAGTTAGCATCCCTTTCAATTCGTCGAATTTGCGTGCGTTGCTTGACACCAGCAACTTTCCTTCGTTTCGTCGTGGTCTCCACCTTCGGTCCTAGATGGAAGACCATCAGAACAGCTTGAGTAGGCAAAAATGATACTGAGCAACAGGAAATGGCTCAGTTTCAACCTGTTTCTTGAATTGCCTCGAATAGGACTGCAGTTCGACAAGATTTATCCTGGTGAAGCATCAAGACCCAAAAACGACACGTGCACGGAGAGATCCTGTCTAGATCTGTCGCCTGCCAATTGTCGACTTTCAGGCCGACGCAAGAGCTGGATTTGCACTTGCGGCTCAGCATCAGCGCGACAGTGCGAAAACCCCACGCCCATGCAAGGCGTAGTGAACGCCGCGCCCAATTGAACAGTCCTCGACGTGCTAGAGCCCGGTGTGTCGTCTTTTTCCGCACCAGAAGTTTCTGACGGAGCAGACACGAGCGCTAACACGCCGCCTTGGGCTCCAACTCCGCCATTCACTTCACTCGACTCTAGAAACGTCCTGCGTAGTCCTCGCTCCAGATCCGCAGCCTTCTCCAGTCTCCGGGTCAACCGCCCCACAAAGTTACTGCGTATGAAGTGTTCTCCTCGCCCAGTGCACGCTACTGCAAATGCGTTCTTCGTCTTCTTCTCCGCTCCCCTCTTCCTCTTGCGACCTATTCTCTTGTCAACCAAAACAGCATTCGCAGCGTCGCAGCCCATTCGAGGACATCCAGCGAGTCCCAACCGACCAGGAACTTTGTACGCCACGCCACCACTCGACAATGCAGCAGCCACATTCCCCTTCGGATCCATGCAAATAGCCCCTACAGTGTCTAGCCGCTCATCCTCTTCTTGAGTCTCGTCACTCTCCAGAAAACGTCGATGCCACTTGTCCCAATAGTCTTGAGCTTTGTCCGTCACCTGGTACCTCTCCAATTCTTGGTCGTTCTCCGTCGCCGTCTCAAGTCCAAAGCCCCGTGCCAAGTGCCGAGCTTGGTCCCCTACAACCACCAGCGGCGGTTGTCGCCCGAAAGCGAATTTTGCGTTCGAGTCACCACCGCCTTCAACCTGCTGCAAAAGTTTCAACGCCAATGAACTGGG
Source organism: Phytophthora ramorum (assembly GCF_020800215.1). Taxonomy (NCBI): domain Eukaryota; phylum Oomycota; class Peronosporomycetes; order Peronosporales; family Peronosporaceae; genus Phytophthora; species Phytophthora ramorum. The sequence goes on along the minus strand of NW_027150672.1, from coordinate 205,900 downwards.
TCTTTTAACCCCACGGACAGCTCCACAGCAACTCGCCAAGTGCGTCTGGCCACAAACGACGCTGGCCTCGCACTCCACTCGCCCCCGTTCCGTCAAGTTCGCCCCCAGTCCAGCATTTGTCAACGTGCTGAGCTCGAAAGACTCGAGCAATTTTACGGCGATTTGCGGGGCAGTAAGAGGCGAATTGGCGGCTGCAATGCATCGGTGAGTGGTCTCAAGAGCCGACCGTAGTACAGAGAGGTACGCGGCTTCATTCGCAGAGCCGTAGCGCCCAGCACCGGAGTGAACAGCTAGCAGCCAATCGCCCATATAGCGGATTCGTGGAGCTGCCTAAATGAGCATGCTCGTGTCACCACTATTCTCTCGTATAAATGTCTCTTACACGGGTAGTTGTATTGAAAAAGTCAACTTATCAGAAACTCAACCCCGCCTTTAAGTAGCATGGTACATGCTGATGCGCTTTTAGACGCCGATGTCTTCGTTCCAGAGCTGCGGCTTGTTGCGGATGAAATCTTCCATGAGCTTGAAGCAGGTTTCGTCCTGCAAGACCGTGACATCTACGCCCCTGGAGCGCACGTAGTCCTCGGGGCCCTGGAACGTCTTGTTCTCACCTACGATGACCGTCGGGATCTTGTAGAGTAGCACGGCCCCGCTGCACATATCGCAGGGGCTCAGCGTCGAGTAGAGCGTGGCTCGGGCGTAGTCGGCGGCCGTGAGACGCCCCGCGGCCTCGAGGCAGTCCATTTCGGCGTGCAACACGGCGCTGCCGCGCTGGACGCGGCGGTTGTGTCCGCGCGCGACGATTTTGCCGTCGATGACGAGCACGGAACCGATGGGGATGCCGCCTTCATCGAGCCCCTGCTTGGCCTCTTCGATCGCCGCTTGGAGGAACGGGTCCATTCTTCGCTTCTTGGTCGTTTTCGCTAGTGGTGGATGGCGAATGACGTCGCAGGGGGCAGCAAAGACGAAGCGTGATGAGTGTGCCGATGGACGCAGAAGGGCATGGACGAGTGAGGCGCACTCTGTCAATGACCATCACTGCATGTAGCAAACGGCATGGTCTCCGTTGCACAGTATGCAGGGATACCGACTGGTGCTGTGGTTGAAGTTGAGAGCCAGCCACGTACCCTAAGGGTAACCCTTGGGGCCTAGCAGCTCATTTCGGATTGCCCCACGCAGCCCCCACGTCTCAAACCTCCGAGCCTTCGTACAGCGATGTCTTCTTCGCAACTCATGGCGCCGCATTTGTTCGAAGCGATGCTGCAACATCAAAGTTCCGTGGCGATCGTGTCGTCGGGTGTGGAAGGCGGAGAGACTTTGGAGTGGACTTTTGCGACGCTGCTGCGTCGAGCTTTCGCTCTGCGTGACGAGCTGCTCAAGGTGCTGCCTAAGGAGGAGCAACCTCGCATCGCTCTCCTCGGCGCTCGTGGGGCGTCGTACCTGATCATTCAATGGGCCATTTGGCTGGCCGGGGGCATCGCCGTGCCGCTGCATCCGGGACACCCGGCGGACGAGATGGACTACATCGTGTCGGACTCGGGAGCTGCCCTGCTGGTGGTCAATGAGTCGTTCACGGTACCGGGCTCCACGCTCGAGGAGTACATTGCTGGCCTCCCGACGAGGCTGAACGTGCAGGTGATCGTGCGTCCAGATGATGTCGAGGGTGGTAATGATACGGAGCTGACGGCTGAGCAGCAGAAGGAGGTGAAGCAGTGGCTGGAGACCAGAGACTACAGCAAGGCTGGAGCCTACATGATCTACACCAGCGGCACTACGGGGCGTCCTAAGGGCGTAGTGACCACGCACGCTGCCCTCACGGCGCAAATCAGTGATCTAGTGACGGCGTGGGAGATGTCCAGCCATGACCATTTGCTGCACTTCTTGCCGTTGCACCATGTGCATGGCATTCTGAACAACTTGCTCTGTGTCATGTACGTGGGTGGGTCTGTGGAGTTCCTGCCATCTGCCAAGCCACCCGTTATTTGGTCCAAGCTGGGCGAAGCTGCAGGCACAAAGCGCCCAGTGTCCATGCTCATGGCGGTGCCAACCGTGTACATGAAGCTGTTGGAAGTCATGGAGAAGCAGCCGCAACAAGATCCCAAGGTGTTCGAAGGTGCTCGAGGACTGCGCGTGGCCATCAGTGGATCGATGGCATGCCCCGTGTCCATCTTGAGCCGCTGGGAGAGCTTGACTGGACTGCGTCTACTTGAGCGCTACGGTATGACGGAGCTTGGCATGGTGCTCACGAACCCGCTGCATGGGGACCGTCATCTTGGATACGTGGGCAACACCTTCCCGAGTGTGTCGGTACGCGTAGTGGACCCCGACACGGAGACTGAGCTGCCGCTCCATGAAGAGAAGGAAGGCGAGCTGCGCGTCAAGGGGCCGTCCGTCTTCCGTGAGTACTGGAACAAGCCCGAGGTTACGGCCAAGGAGTTCGACGCGGACGGGTGGTTCAAGACCGGCGACATTGTGCAGTACAGCAACGAACTTCAGAGCTTCCGCATCCGTGGACGAGCGAGTGCTGACATTCTCAAGACTGCAGGCTACAAGGTGTCGGCTCTGGACGTCGAGCGGGTGCTGTTGACCCACCCGCAGGTGCTCGAGTGTGCAGTCTTCGGACTTCCTGACGAAACCTGGGGACAGATTGTGGCAGCCGTCATTCGTTCGGATGTGACGGGAAGCAAAGTAGGTCCGGAGACTTTTACTCCACCGCTTGTGGAGTTCTCAAAGGAGCACCTCGCGAGCTACCGCGTGCCGCGAAAGTACTTCTTTGTGGAGGAGATCCCTAAGAACGCCATGGGAAAGGTGAACAAGAAAGCGCTGGCCCAGATCTACTCGGCGGATACTGCTTAGTTTTCGAGCATGGTGTTTACGAACAATCGTTCGCTAGTTGCGCTTGGGGGAGAAAATAATTTCGCGACGGGAAGCTGGTGGCTTCGCCACTAATGCGTCGGTGGACACGCTACTGCCAGTAGTTTCTTGTGTCAGTTGAGCGTGTTCAGAAGTCGAAGAGCTGGGTGTAGTCAAATGCAGTGAGAATTGGTTTCCAGATCATGCGTGGGGTGTACCAACCGAAGGCTTTCGTCGATTTTGTAACACTGCACCAGAGTGTACATGTAGATCGCGACACTCTCCATTTCCTGGTACTTGGTGTCGCGCTTTTCAGTCAGACTTTGGGCCTTCGAAGCTGAGACTGCATCCAATATTGTCTTCGTGCGCGAGGACATAATCCAAGACTGCTGCAACGTCGTGCTCTTGTGAATCGAGCCTGTGGTGTCGATGCTGTTAAGCTCTGGGTCATCACATTAGCCCACAAAAATCACAGCCAGGATATAAGTACAACAAACGGTGAATTGAATTCGTACTCGTTGTCGCTGGTCGTTGAGACCACACCCGCGAGGCACCAGAAAGTTGCTGCGAAGTGGTAGCTGCCAGTATGCGCTCTCTCGCGTCAATTGGAACAACTGCGTCGATGGTGGAGTTTTCGCCATCACTTCCTGACGAGCTTCTTGTTGAAAGCGACAATGTCGGCGGGTGATCTTGAAGATTGAGTGGTTGGTGACCTGCAACATACAGAATACAGTTCTGTTGAGCAGTACAAGGTAGCAGAAAGCAGGGTGAACTAACCATTTGCTGGTGCGCTGTCAAAACAAAGTGTGGGAGAAGCTGGACCAAGCGATACAGGTGGACTGCTGAATTGTTGGTCCAGCCTGCCATTCCGCTCCTCTTTCAGGGACAATATCATCTTCTTCTGCCAGCCCGGTGGAGGGCGACCCAGCACAATGCTGCCTTGGGAGGATGTGGAAGTTGACGGAGATGGCGATGCGTGCGGACTGCCAAACAGGCTCAATTGCGCCCCGTATGGGCCCTGTGCATGAGCAACAAATGTCAGACATGTAGTGCCTTCTGGAGGTAATCCATAGCTCGCTGTACGATGTCAAGGGCTTTGTTGGAGAACTGGGACTGAAGAACTGAAGAAAGAAGCATTGTCAATCTTGAGCCCGCAGAGCGATGCTACGGATGGCAGCACACCTACCTTCGGCACGGCTCATTCTAAAGGACAATGGTGACGCCGCGAATGAACCCGATGGTAGCGTGTCGTGGGAACTCTCATGCATACTACAAGTGCAACGAAAATATTAACCCCGTATATGTTTCGCCTGTTCTTGAAAAATGATGTAGGGTCTTACGTGTCGTCTCCGTTCCTGAACGGTGGAGTTTCCGGACGAGAAAATGCCTGGAATTAATCGTTCATCGTTAAATCTTTCGGAGTGTACGGATAGGATTCAAGCAATGGCCTACCATGTCCGGACTAGAGCCAGCATGTGAGTTCTCATTGACCCTCCATAGTTCATATGCTCGCTGGCCGGTATCGCTCGTGCTGTCTGGAAATGCATCGATACCGTGGAAGCATCCGCCGTCGGGAGGATGTTGTTGAGCCTCGTCTTGTCGAAGATGAACGTCTTTGTTTTGATAGTAACTTTGTGGAGGCTCCTGTTATTTGCACAAAATCCAAGTGTCAGCGATTTTGAAGCCCCACCAAGCTACACAAAGGTACCTGTGGCGCAGCTTGGTCGCCATTTCTACTCGTGCGTTGCGAAAATCGACTGACGCGGTCATCGGAAGAAGCTGGTATGGATGAAACTCGGCTCGAATTCCTGGGTTTATTCTTGAGGAGTAGTTCTTCTCCATCACTTTATCCAAAAGCGTCATCTGTCAGCCACTAGTTGCAAAACCAAGATCCTCTTGGACACGCCACTTACTTGAAAAAGAGCATGTCGACACCAGACGCAATCGAGGATGGCGGCCGCCCCTCACGAACACTTTTCACCGACTGAGCAGCAATTGGTGGCTGGTCGTACTTTCTTGCCTTCTTGACGGGGGTGAAGATGCATCTGCTCTCACTTCTTCCGTCCTGAGCGTGTTGCTCCTGCTGCCGACGACTTCGTTTCTGCGTCGGACTCGGCCGTGCACCGCCGCCTCTACCAGCCTCCACAAGTTCAGCCTCGTCCGCCTTTCTCTCAGCCTCCATCTCTACAGCGCTCATGGCTCCTTTTCTCTCTAGCTCCAACACGCGGATATCTACAGGAACGCAGCCACCAATCAGTAGACCTGGAGAAGACCCCGTACCCAGCCAGCCAGACCTTGGGACTCTTCGTCGTCTCCGACTGATACAATGTACCAGGGCGTGGTCGAGTCTCGCGCTCTTGCTGACTGGGAGCTCCTTGGAGGACTCGTGGGCTTCACTCGCTGGCGCTGGACTTGCGAGGGAAAGTGCATCTGTCGACGTCGGCCTCGCTGCGAGTACAGCGCGCGGTGCTTCCCGCTCGTCATCCAGTTCATCTCGGGCCTGCGCCTTTTCTTGGCTCTTCCTGGGGCTTGTGCTGTCGACGAGGCAAGTTGCGGAATGAAGTGGAGCGCGCGGGTCGCGCTTCAACTTGGAGTGATGGTCATGGTGCAGTTGGTATACACTGCACTATACACGTAGTATACACGACGGACATGGATGGTGATCGTGTTAGGGATATACTAGGGGAACTGCTGCAACCTGGCTAAAACTGCTGGCTGTGATAGCTAGTCCAGGAAGAACCTGTAGACGTAGTCCTCGTCGGTCTTGTCCGCTGCTCCGACAACTTGAGCGCACTCACGGAACAGTGTCGAGACTTCTTCGGACATGTTGCGTGCCGAGCCGCGGTAGCTGATGAGGCAGTTATCCGGGATGGAGTGCAGCAGCTTCTTCACGGGTTTCATGCACCCTGAAGAGCGGCAGAAAATGAGGAAGTCACGTTCCGAGAAGTGGAGGACGTCGAGCAGTGAGTCCACGTCGATACGAACCCCCACGTCTTTCATGGCGCAGGTGCTGAAGAGCCTTCCGTTGTCGATCATGGCCCTGATGGGGTTGCCAACGACAGCGGGGCACTCCTTCCTCCCCAGCACCAAAGGAGCGGATAGCACCACCAGGAAGGTTATCGAGATGAGAGTGCAGTCGCGCATCGTGTCTGGAGCTGTGGTGTTGACACGGCGAAAAGAAGAGTGACTCGCAACGTTCCACTTGCGCGAGATGCAGATCTGGGGTCGGGTATATTCGAACCGGATGCAGCTTCAACCGTGGGCGTGAGTTATCCCCTGACACCTGCCCCTTGGTCGCAGCAAGCTAAGATGGCACAAATTTTGCAACACTCGGTATGGTCGAGGGACAACAAAGACGCGCCCGCCTCAACTGTGGCGGACACGTTGGACGTTTACTGTCCGAAAATCTGCTCGGTATCGAGTCAACACAGCAGATGGCAAAGCCTTTTGGGTACCCGGACTGGATACTACGATACTAAGGCATTTCGCGATGGCGAGCCGGTAAAATGGTCTGGCCAACCTGACATGATTTTACGTCGCTGCTGCGATGGTCACCGTCAGCTACAACGTGGACGTTAATGCCTGAATCTGCGGTCTACCGTCATGTGCAGTCGAAACTGCCGTGCGGCAAAACCTAAAATGGTCACAGGCAACCTTGTGAACCAAACAAAAAATGCTCAGCATTGGCTTCAGAGCGAGCAACAAACAACTCGAGTTGGAGTAGCAACCGATACTTATGAGTCCGCAGACCATGAATTCCGATTCAACGAAGCAAACCATTCGATCATCGAAGACTGAAAGCACACTCATGGGCCCGACAATGCCTATTAGCCACCATCGAAGACTAGCGGACTCCGTACGAGGGATTAAAAAATCTCTCAGCCCACGAGGAAAGATACATCCGAGTGGGGTGACATTCAGAATAGGAGGAAATTTCAGCCCAGACAAACGCAAACGAATTGACCTCGTCAAGGGATTTTCACGATTGGCTCTACGGGTTGCGGTCGGAGCGATGGCTTTCTGCTGCTTGGCTTGGACGAGTTGGCTGCTGCTTTTGACGACCAAACCGAATGGCACAGTAAACTGGGCCATGCAAACAAATCGCTTCGATAATGGCTCGTTTTGGCTTATGGTGGATCCTCCTGTAGCGATGAGGTGGCTTTCTGCATGCGGGCTTTCCTTGGTGGCAGGACTCTACATCTCTATCCTTGCGAAAATAGTAAGAGGGAAAGCCTGTGTCACTGATGACCCTCATTCATCTTTAATCAGGCATGTTGATGCTGTGGTGGAAAGTTTACGGAGCGGTATTTTACGGAGAGCAAGCGGCCAACACAGGTTTACAGCACACCTCAGGGGGTTAATCTTTGACTTCTTGCAAGATGACAGTCGTGCCGCGAAAACAGCGGTAAGGCGCTTTTGACTTTTCTGGGTGACTGGGCTTGTGTCGTTCGGACTAACTTCTTTCTATCGCTTTTCAGCGAGTCTGGGTCAAATTCGGAGACCTCACAGTCGAGTCGATAATTTTGTACCACCTCTTAGAGGCTGGGTCTCCCATCGCGTTAGTTTTTGCGTTTTTGGTTATCCTTGTGGCGAATGCGCTCTCGTGCGCAATAATGATGTTCCTTCCATATGACCACACGGGATTGTCCGAAGTCGTGGTGGATATCATGTACGATTTTCAGAATGTTCTCTACCTAGACTCTTACGCATGCTAACACCCCCTTTGTTGCTTCAAGCTTTGATTTTCTGATTGTTGTTGGCTATCCTGTGTTGACGGTCGTCTATTGTCTCTCCGCATTCGATCTGGATCAACGGAAAATCACCATTAACCTGGAAGTATTTCCCATTGGATATTTTGAACAAAATGCAAGTGTGATAGCAAACCCTGTCCAGACCGATATCATCTACAAGGCGTTGAAATCACTCCAAGTATTTTCGTTGATTGATCTCAGCTTGCGAGTGGGGGTTCATTTTGTATTTTCGTTTCGACTATATCGCTTGGCAGACGTCGTAAAATACCCCCACAAGAGATTACCTCGATTGTATCCTAGGTCGCATTTTGTGTCCGCCGCCATGCTTGTTGCCTTTGCTGTCGCGATGACTGTCTTCGTAGAGAAAAGCATGAGGACATCAACTCTGGCATGCCTACCTCACCCAGAATGCGCTGTGAAGGCCCACAGATGGACCATTGTGGAGATAGGTTCGCGTACCCAATGTCCCTGTCTAGCGCTCATCGATGGAAACCAAGCCCCAAAGACCTTCGACGAGTGGATGAATCCGAGTAATGTGACTACAAAAGTAATTTAGTTAGCGACGACTGGAGATCTTCGGACAATCCAACTGATAAATCGGCATTTGCCGCAACTACCCGAAGAACTTCGAAGTTGCCGCAAACTAAGGCATTTGTAAGTGAAGACACGCGAACATTTGCGATCAAGAGCTAACTTTGTGGCGTAGGTCTCTCGTTTATACGCACATAGAAAAAATACCCGTTTGGTTCAAGGAGCTCGGCGAACTAGAATACTTGTACGTCCAAGTATTTTGAACAGGAAGGACGATCGTGTATTCTCACCTCTTGCTTCTGCTAGGTACATTGAGGGAACATTCGGCAAGTCGCTGATAGTGCTGCCGGACGACATGTTTGACGGGATGGCTTCCCTCACGTTCATTCACCTCGGAATGCACATTCATTTGCAGCATCTTCCATCGTTTGATGGTCTGAAAAGTCTCAAGGCACTTGCATTAGCCATGTTTGTCTCTCTCGTTGAACTTCCACCATTTGATAGCCTCTACAACCTCGAGCGATTGGTACTGAGCTATGTGCCAACTATCGAGACGCTCCCTGACTTGAGAGCACTACAACACCTCAAGTCATTTTCTGTGAATTCTCGGGGTAGCTGGTGCTGCAATGGCTTCCTTGGACCATGTAATCTCCAGAATTCGTTTTGTGCGGGCCATACGTCCTGGGGAGTGCCACCAGCTTCGTGCCTACAAAACAAGTTAGCCTCTAGCGCAACGATCGCAGTCGTGAACAAGTTTGCCACAACGGTTTGCAAAGAGGAGGATTCGAAGGCACCTGGACCGGGATTCCCAACGCCAGAAAATATCGCCCAGTGCGATGGAGTTTTGTATCGAAAATGCAGCATTCCCGGGTACGCAGAATCAATGTGCCACAACGCAAGGTTCATGGCCATTTTCTGCAGCCCAGATCCCTTTGCGATCGAGATGCGACGCCGTCAAATTCAACAACGGGTCGGCAGTCCTTGTAATCCGGAGTATGAGGCGTGGCTTGGGTGTAAGTAAAATATTATTCACATCCGTCATCGTTGCCATTCCAGGCTCTGTAAGGCCAACAAGATCACACAACATTGACCCCCTGAAGATAAAACAAAGGCAAATACTGCTCTATTAACTGACTGGTTCGAAGCTTGTTTGCTAGTCCAGAAAGTATCTGTAGATGTAGTCTTCGTCTGTTTGGTCAGCAGCTCCAGCGACTTCAGCACACTTGTGAAGCAGCATCGAGACTTCCTCCGTCATGTTCCGTGTCAAGCTGTGGTATCTGATAAAGCAGTCGGCAGGGGTAGATTTCAGCAGCGTCTTCACCGGCGTGATGCATCCTGGGGAGCGGCAGAAGGTGAGAAAGTTGCGCTCTGAGAAGTTTTGCACGTCGAAGAGCGAGTCGACATTGTTGAGAACTCCCAAGTCGTTTTTTGCGCAGTTACTGAAGAGTTCGCCATCGTCGATCATGGTTGAAATGGAGTCACTCACGTCTGCTGGACACTCCGTTGCAGCGAATGCCAACAGAATGAAACCTTCTAGCAGCACCAGCACCAGGAAAACGGGTGAAGTGAAGGTGGAGAGACGCATGGATACGCTTGGGCTTGAGAAGAAGACGGAACAATGAGAAATGGGCATCCGCTGATGATCATTCAGCAACTCTGGCGGATAAAAGCGATCGCCCGTCTCAGTACATCTGCCACAGACATTGAGACGGTGCGTCAATTCCTGCAAGAAGATGAATCGACAGACGGTAAAGATCACGTGGTACGCTGTTAATAACCAGACAAACCTGGATAATGCACAAATTGATTTGGAGTTGCAGCAGACGGATGTCTTTTCGGTGGATTGTCCACTTGGGTCCACCGCTCCAATAAAGTGCGTGGCTAGCACTTGCAGTGCAAGTTGCACGTAGCACTCCGACCTCTATCATATTTAGGGTTCTGGTGGTATTGTAGGTACGAGGTTCTGATGCGTTTGGCTGTTCGTGTGGTAACGCAGCGGTGCAAATGATGCAAATGATTCTGAGGCTGGACAAATTTTCCAGCACGAGCACGTGTTCGCTCTGACCACCGGTGGGCCACAATGTTGCAACAGCACGTGCTCGTTTCAGTGGAGGTTTTTGTGCTGGTGTATGCATGGGTAGGAAGTGAACGCGCCGTTTACCGAGCTACCGGTACAGTCGTTGCCATTTAATAAAAGGAAGCTCTCGACATACCCGCTACCTTGTCAAAGCCTAAAAACTGCTCAATGATTCGTTCGGGAGCAAGCGCTGCCGATGTCTCCTTGGAAAGCGTCGCGCTGCTCGTGCAAGATGTCCCTGGGCACCAGTCCGACGTGAAAAATGCCGATTCTGATCAACCGACAGCCGTGACGAAGACACGTGAAGCTGCAGCGGCGCCCGCCAAGATTCTGTTTCTTGACGGCATTCGAGGACTCGCAGCTCTTTTGGTGGTAACGCAGCACTCGCACGAGTACCTGCAAGACCTGAATCTGGGCGCGTGCGCTGTCGACACGTTTTTCGTGCTTTCGTCGTTTCTGTTGACGATGCTCTTCATGAAGAAGAGCATGAAGTTGCTGGCGCACGGCGCTAGCTACCGCAAGTGGACGTTCACGCTGGCCGACTACTTCTCCAAACGTTTCTTCCGAGTGTACCCGCTGTTCGCACTGATAGCTGTGGTACTGTGGATGCTGCCCGACGAGGACAAACGCCGCTACTACTTGATCACCCAACCCGAAAACTACGACCTATACAAGGTGCTCACGTTCGACTTTGACCAGCGCTACTTTGTTCTGTGGACTCTGCCTTTGGAGATCACGTACTACTTCTTCATCCCCGTGTTTGTCTTGGCTGTGCTGAAGCTGCAGAAGTATTGGTGGGTCCCCCTCATTCCGGCGTGTACCTGGGTCGTGTACGAAGGCTGGTACACGTATCGCTGGGACCACATGAAGCTCTCACCTCACGCACCAACGTTCCTAACCGGATCCATGGCCGCCGTTATCTTCGTCAAACTTGACATGTGGATGAAGACCAACTCCATGACACCTCGCCCTGCTCTCCGACATGCGATCCGAGCCGTCGAGCTCGCCGCACTGTGGGTAATACTAAGTCTCTGCTTCCGAGGGCTCTTCTTCAACTGGGTCCATGCGAACGTAGCGCCGCAGACACCAGGCTTCCCGTTCATTAGCGTATTATTGACGGTGGTGCTCGTGATCGAGATGTTGTTACCTTCCTGCCTCTCCACAATGTTCGAGTGGAGCATGCTGCGTTACTGTGGCAAGGTGAGCTTCTCGATCTACCTCGTGCACGGATTCGTCATCTACGCCGAGGCGATCAGCAGCCAACAAAGCTACTACGACCGATTTTTCTCACGCTTCGGACTCACACTGCTCCTAGCGACGGCATCGTATCACCTGGTTGAGTTCCCCTCCCAACTGCTGGCACAGCACATCACTCGAGCGCTAGCAAAGCGAGAGGCTCTTGGATCATCTGGTATCATCAACTCCATCGCCCGGAAGCTCCGGGCAGACACAATAGTCGAGAAGGCCATGTACGCTTAAACTCATCTCCAAGGGCACCCAGACTGGGTTTATCTCCTGACTGTGTCATGTAAAGTTGCATTTAAGCTGAGTTTCAATTTTGTGTACACCACATATTCGCAACTTAAACCTCCGCCATTTGAATTCACTATGGCAGATGAGCAGGACGGGCGGCCGCGCCACTCCCGCCTGACGCCGTTGCTGTCCGAGCGCCTGCAGCTGTCCACGCCGCCACGCTCCCCGCCCACGAGGCAAAGCACGGTGCAGAACTCGGAGAAGCCATCGAAAAAGGCTCTTGGCAGGTCGCGGCGGCTACAGGACCGCGATGTCGGCAACAGCCGCAGGACGCCAAGAGCAATTTTCAATGAAGAGAATGACGATATAACCGAACATTCAAGTTTACAGCCTGCGCAAACTGAACATTCCATGACGAGTGATGTCTTGCAAGTTCTAGAGACCTCGGAGAGTGAAAAGGTGCAGAAAAGTGGAGATTTTGAAGATGCAGGACCTTATTGCCAAGATCGGAAACGTCCAGCTGCAGGACAAGCTCAGGACGGCGTGGAGCTGTCCCCAAGGTCACATCTGAGCCAGCAGAAGGCAGGAAAGAAGAAGTCCAAGTTGCAGATGAACAGGATGCAGGTGACGCCGTCAGGGCGGGGAGAAATTGTGCTGAAACGAGCTGCTTCAAGTCAGACGGTCCTGACGTCCGGGAGTTTGTCGCCGGCCCCGGTGCTGCCGCCGAGGTTGCTCCGGTATCATACATCAGAACAGTCGATGAATGTCATGAGTGCTGTGCCGTTGAAACCTATTTTACCGACGGTGTATTCGGGTCGGCATCCGGATTTGAATGTCATCACACCGGGGACTGTGGCAAACGTTTTGAGAGGTGAATTCAAGGACGAACTGGCAGATTTTGAGCTGCTGGATTGTCGGTTCCCGTTCGAGTTTGAAGGTGGGAGCTTGAAAGGAGCTATTTCGCTGTGTGATCCTGACAGGATGGATGCCAAGTTCTTCCTGTCGACGGCGCTCGAGAACTGTACACGGACAGCACTCATCTTTTTCTGTGAGTTCTCGGCTAACCGTGCTCCCAAAATGCTGCGCCATGTCCGCAATGTAGATCGCAGACTTCACGCTGATAGCTATCCAGAGTTGTATTATCCAGAGCTGTACCTTATTGATGGCGGCTACAAGCACTGCTTCGAGACACTGCAGACCGAGCTGTGTGCACCGTCAGCTGTGTATGTTCCCATGGATGATGAAAACTATGTCGAGGAGTGCCGCTTAGAGTTTGCAGCTTGGCGACGCCGCTGGAAGCCACACAAAACGGTGGCTAACTGTGCTGCGAAGTTGGAGAAACATACTAGCCAGCTGGATTGTGCAGAATCACTCGATCGAATTCGCCCAGATACCTCTAACGGTGTACGCTCGCTTTTCGACCAGTTGTAGAGCACAGTTATCAAAAGAAGCCGCTGAATGTGCTGACCGCGTTGAACGAATAATTTATAAACGCAGAGAATTCTCGTTCTGCCCGATAGTGATTTTTTCCATGATTGAAATCGTACTAGAAAGTTTGCACTTTGGTGATTTGCGATCACCAGAAACGTTGTTGTCGTTCACTAGCTCCAGCATGGGAAGGTTTTTGACGACGAAGGAGCGATGAATAAAATCTGATCAACCTCACTCCCATGACAGCTGAAGGATTTCATTCGAGAATAAGTGACCACTCGATTTCAACTCGTCACCATTGCTCGACAGGGTCACCGGTCAACTCGAGCAGGACTCTGAACATACTGGCGATGCACCTTCAGACGCGTGACGTACAGGTCTCGGCGCTCCAATAGACAACGCATTAGCCATCGATTTAAACGCACTTCATGTTTGTGAAGACACTCATCCGATGAGATCGCTTTGTCCGTCACAACTCACACACCCTCGACTCGACGGATGTCTGCTCACATTGGGGGATTTAATCATGAAGTGATGTGGTCGGGTACAAATCACTGACGTTGCTGTTGTCCCATTGCCCCCAGAAGACGAGCACAACGTACTTGCCACGTTCTTGTCAAGAATCGTGATAGGATTATGCTGCTGCTGCTGCTAATCCTGTTGCAGTGTTAGTGGAGCAGCGTCGTTGCTTGGAAGGCAGCTTGGCGACAGAAACCAATCTACAGGAAATTCTCTTCATCCCGACTTTATTCCAGAATTTCAACTACGTGTTACTTCGAAGTACTTCTTTTTCGTGTATGGCAGCCTTGCCTCAATTTTTTTTGCCTCAATTTCCCTTCTCGCCACCAATCAGCCGACGTCTTCCCCTACGAGACGTATGGAGTGCCCATGATAGCAGCGAACTCTCTAGGTTTGGCCTGCTGCAAGGCGGTCAATGCCGAGAAGACATCCGCTCGAGCTACTTGGCGTACGATGGTTTTGTGAGCGTTGAAGTAAAGCAGCAGTCGAGCAGGACACGTGATGCTCAGTCCGATGATCTGCGCCACCATCATCTCGTCACTCAACACATGAGGAAACATGGAAACGATGATCTGCCGTGTGAATCTCCCAGTGAAGCCACCGACAGCCTCCACCAAGCAACCACCAGGGTCGCCGCAAACCTTGCGGACTTGGGCAGCTTCTTCGTTGTCGGCCTCTGGGTCTTCCTCAACGATCGACAGCACTTGCGTCGTAGCAATGGAGCATGACCGGTGGTTGAAGTTGGGCTTGTCGAGCTGGAGATTGAACTCGTAGATGCCGTTAGCAGGCGCGGGTCCGTCCGACTGATCCATGAACATCCTCGAGAAGCTGCAGCCTTCGTCGCCAGATCGGGGCCTCTCACTGCCACCGAACAGGATTATATCCACTGTCCCCAGCACTTGAGTCTCCAGTCTCTGCCGGTTCTGCAGCAGACACGAGATCTGCAGGTCCCGACACTCCAGTAGGTGTTGCACCTGCTGCTTCAACTGGTTGACGTCGAGCGTCAGGTTGAACACTTGAGACTCATGTTGCTCGAAGTCTCGCTGGCTCTTCTTCTGCGCCACACTCATGCGGTACGGGCGTTTGCGCTGGTCGTCCGGCACGATCTTAGCCTGCCGCTTCTTGTGTTGAGCTCTTTTAGGCTTGGCCCGTGGAGGCTTGCACGTTGCAACGCTGCGAGGCTCGCCACCACCGGAAGGCGCTTTCATCGGCGAGCACAAGAGATCCGAGATGTTCATTGTCAAATGTCACGCGGGACTTGCTCGTCTGGAAGCGAAATTAGGAATGAAGACAGGTTGTCGAGGCCGCAGAGGGACACGCAAGCAGGCAGCAGACCAGATAGTGCCAGCCACCGGTTCAGGTCAAACGCAGGCGAAAGCATTTCAACGGAGGGCTCCGTGCTTAGGCGGCGGCACCGCTGCAGGAGCGAACTAATAAGTCTGCCCACTTCTGTTTTCGCCGGACTGGAGCGAGTCAAGCGAGGCGAAAAACATTACTTCGTTTGGCTCTTCTATGAGGGGTTGAATTCAAAGAGCAAAGAACCAGAAGAAGCAGAAAATCTTGCACACAAA
Organism: Phytophthora ramorum; assembly: GCF_020800215.1. Taxonomy (NCBI): domain Eukaryota; phylum Oomycota; class Peronosporomycetes; order Peronosporales; family Peronosporaceae; genus Phytophthora; species Phytophthora ramorum. The sequence goes on along the minus strand of NW_027150672.1, from coordinate 190,694 downwards.
AAATAGAGAAGCAGTTGGATACCGTACGTTGCTGCAGACGGAAGTTGATAGGATCGATGAAGTATGCGCGGGCGTCTCGCCCGACCACTAACTTAGTCCCACTCGCCCCAGTCCTCTCCGCGCTTGCTGGCGTCCTCGTGCGTCGCCGGCGTCGCCTCAGGGGCCTTGGCATCCGAAGCAGCAGCGGTCGCCGTCTCTGGGACTGAAATATCGTCGTCGTCGCCCCAGTCCAGGGCGTCGGCGTTTTCGTCGCCCTCTTCTAGTTTCAGGTCAGCGAGAGCGCTGGCGGGCTCCTTTCGAGACGAGGACGCGCCTGAAGACGTCGACTCCTTCCGCTCGTCCAGCTCGATCCAGCTCTCGCCGTCGCTAGAGGAGGTGGGACCGGGGGCCGCACTGTTGGCGGGTGCCTTGTCCTCCTCCTTGGACTCGTCATCGGGGAAAAACTTGTTCTCCTCGTCCTCCTTGGCCTTCGGCGAGTCCACGTCCCAGCCGATTTCTTCCTCGTCATCGTTCAGAGCTAAGGAATAAGCGTGAAATGTGTTAGCCACAGTACTTAACATCACACTATTCCAGTTTATCGTACCGTGCTCCAGCAGATCCGCGCCGCGCTGCTCCTGGGCCGCCAACAGCGACGCCTTGTAAATGTAGTGCGCCCAGAACACGTCCGCCTCCACTATTGACGGCACCAGCTCTGTAAACTTGGTCCCCACCGTCGGGTAGTTCTCCAACACCTCCTTTTGAATCTCCGCCAGATCCTCGGCCGGCGTCGTCGCTTTCCACTTCTCAAACGTCTCGACGTCAAGCGGCGGCTCACTGTACGTCTCCGAGTCTTCCTGCAGCGCCAGCAGCCTGAACCTCCGTGCACTCAACTCACTCTCACTCAGCTCGTCGTCGTCATCAAAGGCCGCTTCCCTGGCCAGGGAGCCCAGGAACTCGTCGGCCGAGTTGAGCAGCTTGGAGCCCATGGCCTCCAGCGAGCCCAGACTGCTGCCGACATTCAGAGATGTCAATTTGCTGCCTACAGAGGTCAAAGAACCCTGCATGGAGCTGCCCACAGAGGTTAAAGACCCCTGCATGGAGCTGCCCACAGAGGTTAAAGACCCCTGCATAGAGCTGCCCACGGAGTTTAGAGAACCCAAAGTGCTGGTCACATCGAAGGAGAAGAGCGAGTTCTTGAGGGACGTCAAGGGGTCGTCGTCGTCATCTTCGTCCTGAGTCTCAGTGGGATCTTTAGGGTTGGGTCCTGCGTCCTGGTCGTCGTCCTGCGTTTTCTCCTCTGCGTCCTGGCCGTCCGAGTCGACGCTCAGACGCCCCTCGCGGACGGTCTTGGACAGTTCAGCCACGTCCTCCTGCACGATGGCCTTGAAGTCCTGCAGGTCCGAGCTCAGCGTCGTCATGGCCTCCGCCGACTTGTCCTTGATGGCGTTCACCACCGAGTAGAAGCTGCTGAACGACATGGCGGCGACTTGGACCTGGTAGCTTTGGCTTTGAGAACAACATATGTACCGTGGGAACGGTACATAAAGTGCACCACACAATAACCTGTGCGTCACACCAACTACAGGCGCACTTAGTCTGACCTTGAACGGTAGGACGCCACACCCTTGGATTGGATCCTGTCAGTCTTTAATTTGCCTCGTGCCGCAGAAGTCGCTCTCTCCACTACCTTTTTTATCCAATCACAATGGTGCTTACCATCCGCAAGCCTGCCCCGGAGTTCACGGCCGACGCCGTCGTGGACGGAGAGTTCAAGACCGTGTCGCTGTCCGACTACAAGGGCAAGTACGTCGTGCTCTTCTTCTACCCCATGGACTTCACGTTCGTGTGCCCGACCGAGATCTGCGCCTTCAGCGACCGCGTGGAGGATTTCAAGAAGCTCAACACGGAGGTGCTGGCCTGCTCTATCGACTCCAAGTTCTCCCACTTGGCGTGGATCAACACTCCCCGCAAGAAGGGCGGACTAGGCGACATGAACATCCCCATCATCGCCGACGTCAAGAAGGACCTGTGCACCAAGTACGAGGTGCTCGTGCAGGACGGTGACGAGGAGGGCGTGGCCTTCCGCGGCCTCTTCATCATCGACAAGGAGGGCATCCTGCGCCAGATTACCATCAACGACTTGCCCATCGGCCGCAACGTGGACGAGGTGCTGCGCCTCATCGAGGCCTTCCAGTTCCACGAGGAGCACGGCGACGTGTGCCCCGCCAACTGGAAGAAGGGCGCCAAGACTATGACTGCCAACCCCAAGGACTCGCTCAAGTACTTTGAGGCCGTCGACGAGTCCTCGAAGAAGCGCAAGCTTTCCAAGTAAGCTACTTCACTCGAAAGCCACCAGAGACCCGCTTTCTTACACCAGACCAGCTTTTGAACAGTGGCACAGCGCCAGGTTGAAAAATAATACCAAAACACAACCATATCCATCGTCACTCGGGGTGAGTCACCACTGCCGGTGGACCACCCAAAAAAGCGCGCGAAACATGATGTCACTCTTCCCAAAACAATGACCCCTTCCCGCGCTTTTAAAGACCATTCCACGCTGGGGAAACTCCTCCGCATCCAAAGCGTCACCTTCCTTCCCCATGGCGACGCAGTATGGCGGCGGCAAAACCTCCCGCAACCCGTACAATCGCGGCGGAGGCTCGGCCTGGGCTCGCAACTCACAGGGCGCGCGCGCCAACGCGCAGCGCATGCGTCCGGGCCGCGGCATGACGGAGGCCAAGCAGTATGCGCTGTACAAGGGCGATGAGCTGGACCGCAAGTTCGGCTTCTTCCTGCTGCCAGAGCTGCTGGAGCAAGAAGAGGAAGCGCGCAAGGAGCAGCCGGACGCCGCCGCAGACGCGCAGGACCACGCCAAGCTCGGCTGGCTGTTGAACCTGCGCTCCTGCACGCTTCCTGACCCCTTGGAGGGCAAGAACGAGGTCAGCGGCCTGGAATTGTACTTCCTGGAGCAGGATGGAAAGGCATTCAAGACCAGGATCATCTATCAGCCGTATTTCTACGTGAGGCCGGAGGCCAACAGGTCGCAGGACGTGATCGCTTACTGCTTGAGGAAATTTGAAGGCCTCGTCGCTAAAGCCGAGAGAGTATTCCGAGAAGATTTAGACATGGCCGACCATCTGAACGGCAAGAAGGCTCTGTACGTTAAGCTGAGCTTCGCTACAGTTACAGACTTGATGACGGTGAAGAGGGAGTTAACCCCCCTCGTCGCCAGGAACCAGGAGAGATTGCAGGCTCGACAAGCCTATGAAATGCAGGGACAGGCCAGAGAGCAAGTCACGGAGGATGATTTGATCTTTGGAGTGGATACTGATGGAATGAAAGGAGCAGGAACTGACGAGAGCGAGAGCGCCCTGCTGGAGCTGAGAGAGTACGATGTGCCGTACCCCATGCGTGTGGCGATCGACCTGGATATCCGAGTGGGCGCGTGGTATCACGTGGACTATGACCCGACGTCGCCCTACGCGCCGTCGGATGTGAAGAGGCAGAAGGATATGGTGGATAAGGCTGAGCCCGTGGTGTGTGCATTCGATATTGAGTGTACCAAGGCACCGCTGAAGTTTCCCGATGCTCAGGTGGACCAGATTTACATGATCTCGTACATGATCGACAGGCAGGGATACCTTATTGTCAACCGCGAGTTCGTGTCGGAGGATATCCAGGACTTCGAGTATACGCCTAAGGAGGCGTATCCCGGACCTTTTATCGTGTTTAACGAGGAGAATGAAGAACAGCTACTCAAACGCTTCTTCGAGCACATCCTGGACGAGAAACCGCACATTTTCGTGACGTATAACGGTGACTTTTTCGATTGGCCGTTCATTGACGCGCGTGCACAAATTCACGGCATTAATATGGGCCGCGAGATTGGTATATCCTTGGACGAGCGCAGCGGTGAGTACCGCGGTCGTTGCAGTGTGCACATGGACGCTTTCTGCTGGGTGAAGCGTGACTCGTATTTGCCGCAGGGTAGTCAGGGTTTGAAGGCTGTGACGAAGTACAAACTCGGGTACGATCCTGTCGAGGTGGACGCAGAAGATATGGTTGCTCTGGCCCGCGACGAGCCGCTGAAAATGGCGTCGTATTCTGTCTCCGACGCTGTTGCCACATTTTACCTTTACGACAAATACGTGCACTTGTTCGTGTTCTCGCTGTGCACGATTATTCCCTTGGGCTCCGAAGATGTGCTTCGAAAAGGCTCTGGTACACTTTGTGAGGCTTTGCTGATGGTTGAAGCATTTGAAGGAAACATTGTTTGCCCGAACAAGCAAAGTTCTGCTCATGAAGAAAAGTTTTATAAGGGACACCTCGTGGAGAGTGAGACCTACGTCGGTGGTCACGTGGAATGTTTGGAATCTGGTGTCTTTCGCGCTGACTTCTTGTATGACTTCCAGTTAGTACCAAGCGCTTTCCAGCAGTTGATTGACAACATTGACCGTGATCTCCGATTTTCTTTGGAGATTGAAATGGACGTGCCACTTGACCGTGTTGCCAATTACAACGAAGTGAAAAGGGACATTGTTGACCGTCTTGTAGCCCTTCGTGAGCGACCAAACCGGAAGGAACAACCGCTGATTTACCATTTGGATGTGGCTGCAATGTACCCGAACATTATTCTGACGAACCGTTTGCAACCATGTGCGATTGTTAACGAAGCAGATTGTGCAGCATGCGCATATAATACTGAGTGCGGTCGAGCAGCGATCAAGCAGAAAGACGCGTCTTGCCAGCGTGAAATGGACTGGGTGTGGCGGGGTGATTTTTACCCCGCCACACGACCGGAGTACTACTCCATCAAGACGCAGATTGAATACGAAAATTTCTCCGTGGACAAGCCGGGAGGCGCAGCCAATGCGGACCCAGGAAAGAAGAATATCAACGCCTCATTGCCATTTGCTCAACTTCCTACGGATAAGCAAGAGCTGCTGCTGAAACAGCGATTCAAGTCTTACTGCTCCAGTGTGTACAAGAAGACCAAAGTGACGGAGGAGCAAAAGCGATCTGCTACCGTTTGCATGCGTGAAAATCCATTTTATGTGAACACAGTTCGAGCTTTCCGTGACCGCCGCTACGAATACAAAGGGCTCACTAAAGTTTGGAAGAAAAAGGTGTCTCAAGCCGCGGAATCGAAGGACCTACTCGCGACGATTGACGCGCAAAACAAGTGCCTTGTGTACGACTCGTTGCAGCTAGCACACAAATGTATTCTAAACTCATTCTATGGTTATGTCATGCGCAAGGGTGCTCGATGGCATTCGATGGAAATGGCTGGTATCGTCACACACACGGGTTCCAACATCATTACTGGAGCTCGTGAGCTTGTGGAACAGATTGGCCGACCGCTGGAGCTGGATACGGATGGTATTTGGGCTATTCTCCCCAAATCATTCCCGGAAACGTTCTCGTTTAAGCTTAAGGATGGTGGCTCTAGAAGCATTTCGTATCCGTGCGTGATGCTAAACGCAGATGTGCATGCGAAATTCACGAACCCGCAGTATCACGAGTTGGACCCGGCCACAGGAAAGTATAACACGCACAAGGAGTGCTCCATCCTTTTCGAAGTGGATGGGCCTTACAAGGCCATGGTTCTCCCTGCATCCACTGAGGAGGGAAAGCTGCTCAAAAAGCGTTATGCAGTGTTCAACTTTGATCACTCTCTCGCTGAGCTCAAGGGTTTCGAACTCAAGCGACGAGGTGAACTACAGCTTATTAAGGCGTTTCAGTCGCAAGTATTCGAATGCTTCCTCGACGGCGACAGCCTGGAAGAGTGCTACGCATCTGTTGCCAAGTGCGCGAACCGTTGGCTTGATGTGATTGATACCAGAGGCAAGTCGATGGATGACGAAGAGCTTATGGCGCTGATTACGGAAAACAAGAGTATGTCTGGCAAGCTGGATGAGTACGAAGGCCAGAAATCTACATCTATCACAACGGCTAGACGGTTGGGTGAATTCCTTGGTGAAGAAATGGTCAAGGACAAGGGCTTAACTTGTAAGATGATTATTGTTTCCCGTCCTTATGGTGAAAAGGTCACGGAGCGTGCTATCCCTACAGCCATTTTTGCGACAGAAGATGCGGTCAAGCGGCACTTTCTGAAGAAATGGTTGAAGGACCCGCACCTCCAGGACTTTGACATTCGTTCGATTCTCGACTGGGACTACTATCGTACGCGTTTCGCGTCGACGGTTCAGAAAATCATTTCTCTCCCTGCCGCTTTTCAGAATGTGAGAAACCCGGTACCTCGAATTGAGTTGCCGGACTGGATGAGGAAGCAAGTTCGTGAGAAGAATGCGAAGCACCAACAAGGAAACATGAAACAGTTTTTCAAAGCTGCAGCCAAGGGTGCTGATAATGGAGACTATGTCGCCCAACTGATCGATATGGAGGATTTGATGAAGGGGACACCACTTTCACGACCGAAAAAGCCCCAGCATCGAAAGCGAGGGAACAAAACAAGTGATGAAAATGACACCAGTAGTAGTACAATCGAAGAAATTGATGACGATGATATGGAAGGCGTGCCTGCGGCTAATGTTAAGCTAGGAGAAGTGCCGTTCACGGATTGGCTGAAGAACCGAAAGAAGAAGTGGAAGTCCATGCTTGGCAAGCGAAGGCAAGAGCGCGAAGAACGGATGCGCAGCTTTGGTGGTGCTGGTGGATTTGGCATGGCGAATAATGCACACGGCAGCGCAAAACGTTTTCAAAGCGGATCTACGAGAACACTTGCAGCAAAAGGAAACGGTGTTGGTATGGAAAACTTCGTTTTCGATGCGGGCAGCGCACTTCAGCGCGAATACTGGCAGATTGTGGAAGTTCAGCAAGAGCAAGGCGGACTGTTTACCTGCTGGGTTCTTACTGCACATTCTCAGATGCTTCAGCGTATTACTTTAAAGATGCCGCGCGTTTTCTATATCACATGCGAAGAAGCTGACCAAGAGGATCTGTTATTGCAGCTACCTGGTGCTCGACGTGTATCTCGGATTGTGCCGCACTATTCATCCAAGCCCCAGTCAGTGCTGGAGGTAATGCTCAGCGAGCGACAGTACCAGCAGTACCACAAGGAGATTAGTCAGATTCTTGGAGATCCTCATGTGAAGGGTGTGTACGAGCTGCAGGTATCTGCTTTGACCCGAGCTGTTTGTGCGCTCGGATGCGTGGCAAAGGTTGTGAACCCGCACCTCTCCAGCACGAATCAAGAGTATGAACTAAGCGACCTGCAGTTCCAGTCTACCGCGCAGGCTTCGTATCTCATGGAGCCTCAGCGCTCGCTAATGGCGAATCGAGAAGCGTCCTCACCGCCAAACTCACTTATGAGGCGGGTATTACTCTATTTTGCGCAGCAAAAGAAGCGCGCCATTCTGGGCCTGGTTGTGTTGAAGGAAGAAGATGACGATGTCAGTGCCGATAGCCTAGGAAGCGCCATCAGTGAGGGGGATGCCCACGTTTGGTACGTGGACCCGTTCTCCAACGTCAAGTCGCGAGGATCAGATTTGAAGCAGTTCTTTGATCAACTGCTCCAAGAATCCCAGGAGGAAGGTGGTGTTGCCCCAATTCAAAGCTGCTCATTCAAGACCCACGTTGTGAAAACAGCGCAGGAAGCTTTCTCAGGTGTAAATGCTACCCTTGCTCGCTTGGCCTCGAACAAGCAGCTAGCTCCAAAGCCGACGATCGTGGTTGCGCAGACGTGCATTCCATCTAGCAAGCGACTTCGCGAGAAAATACAAGGCCTTCACAGCTTCCCCATCGCAATGCTGCCATGGAACGAAGAAGACACGCTGTTCCCGGCTCTCACCTGGCGCAAACTCATGGGAGAAAAGATGCTAACGCGGTGTTTCGAGATGACTCAGTACTATTCGGACGTGCTTGACTGTGCGCGGTATGCACACTTGCCAGTCGGCAACTTTACGGGAGACCACTCGATTGCTATTCTGGACACCCTGTACTCGCGTATCTTGACCAAGCACAAGCATCTGTGGTGGCACTCGCCGACGTCGCTGCCCGATCTAGGTGGAAAGGAGCAGGAACAGCAGTTCCAGCAGCTCTTCAGCCAGTCGCTCCTTGGATCGGCCCAACAATCTGCACCAAAGAAGGGCGAAATGATCTCACAACACCGGGTCGACACATCGGTCGTGGTGTGCGAGAAAGGATCTTTTATTGATGTGTGCGTCGAACTGGAGTTGGATGGTCTCGCCGTCAATGCAATTCTTGTAGCTTCACAAATCCACAGTATCGAAGGGCTGGGAGTTGCACATCAGATGGAGATCGACTTTGATGGCAACGCTGATGGTGAACCTGACACCAAGGCAGAAAGTTCTGGCGCTGCAGTAGCGGAAGGCGATGCCGAGGAGAGTTGCCACGAAGCATTCCGACTGCTGCGTTTGATGGTTACTACGCTGTTCAAGGACTTCTTGGCCAGCCGCAACAAATTCGCAGATCACGTACTGCAGCAGTTCTATCGGTGGCTGTGCTCACCGAACTCGCTGAGCTTCGATCCGGCACTGCACGCGATGGTGAAACGACTTATGGAGAAGCTGTTTTTGCAGCTACTTGCTGAGTTCCGGCGTCTGGGATCCCAGATCGTTTACGCCGACTTCAGCAAGATCATCGTGTGCACCAAGAAGAAGTCGGTGCGCGACGCGCAGACGTATCTCAATTTCATCCTTCAGACTGTGCTGTCCAATGAACTCTTCCAGGTCCTTAACTTTACCCCGAAGAAGTATTTTTCGAACCTCTTCTTCATGGATGCAGAGAACTATGGCTGTATTCTGCTCAAGAACGTGGTGCCGGAGGGAGAACAGGAGGAGGAAAACGATCACGATTCCGAAGGCAGCGGTGAGAAGAAGCCTCTCGAGATTGTGTCTCACTGGAACATTGCAAACTACCTCCCACGCGGAGTTGATGAATACTTCCTGATCCTAGTGGGTCAATTCATTCGTCGGCGAGCCGAGTTCCAACTTCGCGAACTTCAGCGACTTCTAAAGGGTGGTGACGCCAAGCACGATGTAGCGGAGGACCCAGACGAGCAGCCACTTGACGATGACGAAAAGCAACTGACACCGCTTGCAAAGTACTCGCAACGATTGGTCTCGTCGTACTTCTCGGATAAGATGCTGCGTCTAGTTCCAGAGATTTTGACGTACAACATGGACCGGGACAGTTTCCCAGTCTTTGCAGGCTCACATCTCGCAATGGAATCCCCGGCGTTGGAACTCGTGAAGTTTGTGTGTGCAGTCTTCAAGCTGGAGCCGAACGTCGAGACCCAGGTAGGCAAGATGAGGCGCACGTTACTCAAGTTGTTACGCACAAGCGAGTTTGGGGATGAGGCGCAGTTCCGGAACCCGTCGCTGTCGTTCACCGTGCAGGATGTTATTTGTCTGTGCTGCAACTTGTGTCGGTCCGTTGATCTGTGTCGAGACCCCCAGCTTTTCAAGGGAAGTGCGTCCCGCTCCGATGAGGACGACGAGGGACAAGAGAATGCTGAGGATGCCGAAACTGCGTCTGCGTGGCATTGCCCTCGATGCTTTGCGCTGTACGACAAGACTGCTTTTGAGATGCGGCTCGTGGAAATGGTTCAGGCGCAGTCCGTGGCCTACCAGCTGCAAGACTTGTACTGTCGAAAATGCCATCTGCCTGCTGAGCACAAAATGCGAGAATACTGCCCATGCTCAGGCACGTACGCATTGATGCCTGGGGTCCGAGAATCGCTTCTCGAGACGCTGCGCCTGCTGAGGCGCATCGCCCAGCAGCACAATTTCGAGTGGCTCTTAGAGACAGTCCAGCGCCTCGAACGTGAAGCTGCACAGCCACTGCTCATGTAACGAAGGTGAAGAAAAGTGCCATAGTGAAGAGAACTTGGCCAATGAATACTATGAGTCATTGATCTCCAGGCGCTTACTGATGCAGCTCGATGACCCAGGTCATACTTCGCACTCTTGATGACGGACGGTATCAGTCAAATGCAACAACGCTTATAGGTCGACGCTTTGAGGTTTGCGCCCCTCAAAAGAGCCGACAAACGTGAGAGATGACATAGTTCTACACGTGCCCCCACGAGCAGCAGCACAGCAGAAAGCTTGCTGACGATCAGTGTCTCTTTGGGTCTACTCGATCGTGAATTCCGACTCGTAGAACGAAGTCCATCCAAGGATGTATCTGGAGCGACTTCAAGAGCACCCACGATCCCTGTCGATGTAAGTTGATCTCATCGTGTGGAACGAACTTCCTCTTGGCACAAAGTACTAAGTAGTATTTGCGCTTTTGTCTTGGCATTCACGTCATGAATATGGGAGCAAATTTCTATCTGACGGTCAGCTGAATTATCGCCTCAACATGCCGACCGTTCGATTTTGCTTTGTTGTCTCGCCTGACCAATTTGTCTAACAAAACGATGGCATTCGTTGCTGTTCACGTTCGTGTGGTAGCTCTGCATATGTGCTCAAATGCTTGAGCCAAACGCAGCTGCTTTCTTGTTGGAGAAGGTATGAAGCCACGATCACAAGAATGTTGCTCGGTCTAGAGCATTGATTTTACTCGCAACCAAGCCACGATTCGTATTCCCGGTGACACGCTTCACCCACACCAAGCTGAATTTGCCGGCGTCGCATCTTGATCACGTATGGGTCCGGCATACAGAAGATTGCCATGAACCGTGCATTGTAGCACATCGCCTCGTCAACTCCAGGAAGATTGCATTTTCGATACAGAACTCCATCGCACTGAGCGATAGTTTCCGGAGATGGAAAACCTGGTCCAGGAGAGTCTGGTTCTTCTTTTCTGCAAACGGTAGAGGAGAACTTCTCGACGACTGCTTTTGTCTCAGTCGAGGCCGTAGTAGTTGGCGGTAGACACGAAGCAGGCGGTATTCCCCAGAATGGATTACCCGCACAAAATGTATCCTCCAGGTTGCAATCACCGAGAAACCCATTGCAGCACCAAGCACCTCGGTCGTTTACAGAGAACGCTTGAAGCTTCGGCACTGAGCTCAAGTCAGGAATCGTGTCAACCCTTGGTACGTAAGACAGAACCAACCTTTCAAGGTTGTTGAGATTCTTGAACGCTGGTAACTCACCGAGCGAGACGAACACTGCCAGTGTGAGCGCCTTGAGATTCCGGAGACCATCAAAGGATGGAAGTTTTTGAAGCCGAATGTGCATCCCCATGTGGATAAACGCGAGTGATGCCATATCGTCGAACATTCCGTTCGGTAGCTCGAGAAGAGAGCTATCAAATGTCCCCTCCACATACCTATTTCGTGAACGATACACGGTAAATAGTCAAGATGAAAATGAAGCGGTGATTTTCTCCAATCGAGTTGTTGTTCAAATCAACGTACAGGTACTCGAGATTAGTATACTCCTTGATCCAGGTCGGCATACTCTCCGTATGCGTGTAAACTAGGGATCTACACACATACAAGATACAAAGCATTCATATACAAGATAGAGAAGTGATGAGGGGTTTACGTACAGGTGACGCATTTGACGACAGCGTCGAAGTTCGTCAGGAAGCTTTGGGAGGTAGCGATTTGTAAGCTGGATAGTCTTCAGATCTCCCGTCGACGCAAGCTGCGCAACCTTGGAGGTGACATTTTCAGGTTGTAACCAGCTACCGAAGGATTTTGGAGCTAAATCTCCGTCGATAAGAGCCAGGCACGGGCATTGCATCAGCGATCCGCGCTCTACAACTGTCCACCGATGTGCCTTGACAGCGCATTCAGGATGTGGTAGACACGCATCCGCTGAAGTCCACATACTCTTGTATACAAAAATGAATAAACTAATCGTGAAGACGACCAATAAAGCAGCAGAAGCGAAATGACGTTTGGGGTAGAGCCGAGCTGGTCGTTTACTTGGATCTTGAACGAGGTCGGCTACGCGAGCCAGTCGATGAGAGAAGATGAGGTGAACTCCGACGCGTAAGCAGAAATCCCAGAACGAGAAGATTTGCAGCGACTTCAAGGCTTCGTAGATGATTCCGGTCTGAACTGGGTCTGCGATCACATTTGCATTCCTTTCAAACGACCCGTTGGAAAAACGCTCAGGTTGATCGCGATTTTTTTGTGATCAAGCCTGAAAGAGGCGAGGCAATAGATAACCATCAGCATCGGGTACACTACGGCAACAAAAAAGTCAAAACTAGACAAGACGTTAGCGCGTAAATGTCATGTTCATGCATCGAAATCCAAGAACGTACACCGTGTCGACGACAGCTTCAGTCAACCCGGTAAAATCCTTCGGAAGAAACATCATAGATGCACACGAGAACGCATTCATCCCTACGATCGCTGTGAATGTCGTGACAAGTGCCAGGGGGCTCCCTGCTTCGAGAATTTGGTACAAAATAACGGATTCCACAACCAGATCTGCAACTTTGATCCAGACTCTCTGCGCGAGTGGCCAACACAATCGTTTGCCATTAGATGAGAAGCAGTATATTTATCTGCTAGCAGTACTTACCGCGATTTTCACAGCGTAGGCGTCTTCTTTCGCGACCAACAACACTGTTTGTGTGAGAAGCATAGCTGCTTTGCTTCTTTGTCGGGCCACTGGCACTGTCATAATACCTTCATGTAAAATTGACTTCATTGATTCAAGTCGAGATGGACGCACAGCTTTCCTGACGTGCTTCTGCCATCTGAGCAACTTGAAAATAACCGAGAGGTAAGCAATCGCTACCAGTGAAAGCCCGCATACAGAGAATGCTCTCATAACTCCTGGAGGATCAACCATAAGCCAGAAGGACCCATTGTCGAAGGTTTCAGTCTTCATGACCCAATTCACCGTGTCGTTCGGATTGATCGTCAAGAGAGTGAGCCACGCCGACCAACCGAAACAAGTGAACGCCATGAATCCAACCAAAACTTTCAGTCCCAACGTTGTCCAACGTGACGATATTTTGGAGGCGCCCTGGCTTTCAGATCGTCGCTGTGGTCGAGCATTCCTTTCATCCCGAAGACTAACCTCCGGTGGCTCTAGCCCCACTTTTATTTTCGAGTTGAGTGTTTTTCGCACTACCGTATTGGTGGCCGGCAACGTAGATCCAGCCGCTGATAGCACCGAAAAACTCATGATCTTCACAACGGGCTGGGATGGTCCCAGCCTTTTGTGTGCGCTGAATACACTCTTCGTCGGAGGGGATGGCACAGTCGGAGAGACATCGTTCAGTGACTCCTGATCACCTCGCGGTTTGGCGTTCGCGTGCTGTTCACCAGCCATTGCAAACAACTTGATTCGGAAAAGGGTCAATTCGTCTGGTGCTGACTGGATAGACTCCTGGAGAAGTGTACGTCGTCCCCAACATAGACCTCTTGTTATAGCTGTTGCAGTTTCAATCGACCATAGCGAATGCAATATGAGCATTTAGTGGCCATCTCGTCTTTCTATTGTTGTTGCAGGCTGGCACCAGATCGCTAGAATGACCAACACACCTCAAAGGGCTACAGGTACAAATGAAGCAGGCAGCCATCGTACATTAATCGGTGAAAGCTGCCATTCGAGCTTTGGCATACTACGTAGTATCTTACTTAACCCTCGCAGTCGCGACTACAAGTTCTCCTGGATTGGAAGACGACGAGTCTTGATGACAAAACGCCGGATACACTGGAGATCGTTGCGAACCCTGCATTGTGGAGAATAACTTCTTCATCAGATAAATTAAACCTTCGATTGATAGTTCCTCCACATCGTTCAGGTTACCGTTGTTATGTCACTACTAAACTCTTTCTGTTTCCAGCATCAGTTGACAGCTTTTCTCTCTTGCCTTAACCGAACTCTGCCTTCAAATTCGGGACTATCCGTCAGCTGCTGGATTTTGTGGTAGTTTGCTCCTTATCTGAAACAGGACTGCGTTCTCGATCGTAATTCATTGTTTGTGCTAGCAATTCTAACATCCAAGCCACGCTTCATAGTCAGGATCACAAGAATCACCGACGCCACGCCGGATCTGCTGGCGGCGCATTTCAATCACGTACGGGTTCACCGAGCACGAGATTCCCATCAACCGAGCGTTATAGCATATCGCTTCTCGATGTCCTGGCACTTTGCATTCCCGGTACAAAGTGCCATTGCATTGGTCCATACCCTCTTGCGTTGATGGGCCATCAGCTGTTCCAGGAAGTATCAAAGCACCACAAATGCTACGTGAGTATTTCTTCAGCACGTTCCTTGTGCCTTGTGTAGGTCGATCATCCGTCCGATCCACGGGAAGGCACGAAGCTGCAGGCGTTCCCCACAAAGGATGCGGTAGACAATGTGGACTTTGCAAGTCACAATCACCGAGGAACCCGTTGCAGCACCAGGTAGCGCGATCAGCGACTGCAAATGCTGTGAGTTTTCTCAGGTGCGAGAGATCCGGAAGGCTATCGATGCTTACTAGACTGGTAATCACTACACGCTCTAGGTTTGCTAGCTTGTCGACTGACGGCAACTCGATAAGAGAGAACAATAATGCCAATGTGAGTGACTTGAGACTGGCCAAACCATCAAAGGACGGGAGCTGCGTGAGAGGTGGGTGAATACCGAAGTGAATGAAAGCCAGTGCGCTCATTTCGTCGAACATGCCCTCCGGTAGAGACACCAACGATGAGAAAGCAGTGCCTTCAAAATGTCTAGCTCGAGCATTCGCAACAGCGCACTACCTAGTTAGATTACGATCAATTTTGTACCCGACACGGCAAGTAACTTACATGTACTGAAGCTTGGTGAATTCTCGTACCCAGCTAGGCATAGTTGTGGTATGCGTGTAGATCATAGACCTACAACGAAAACAGGTAAATGTTAACTCGATACGGTGTGCATAGTATCGAAACCGCACAAACTCACAAATGGGTCATCTTGGTACACTGTCGTAGCTCTTCAGGGAATGCTGGGAGGTAGCGATTTACCAACTTGATAGTCTGTAAATCCCCTGTCGTCGATAGTTGCGCCACTTTCTCAGTTACATCTACCGGGTTAATCCACTCGTCATAGGTTTTGGGGGCGACATCGCTGTCGATCAGCGTCAAGCACGGGCACTGGGTTACTGATCCACGTGTCACAATTATCCATCGATGGGCTTTTACGACGCATTCCGTATGAGTCGCACACGCCAAAGTGGATGTCCGAACACTTTCCTCGACAAATACAGTAAGGGCCACCACGAAGGCAAGCATCACTAACGCAGAAAAATAATGCCGCTTCGGATAAAGACTCGGGAGGATATGGTCGGAATTTGAATCCGATTTTCGAGGCGATATAATCGAAAGCAGAACATGAGGTTGACACCGACACGTACAAACATATCCAGCACACTTTCAACGCGAAGCAGCTTCAGGCTCTTGTGGATAATGTCTGTTTGCACTGGATCAGCAATGACGCTTGCAGAGTGCTCAAACGAGCCAGCTGGAAATGTGTGGAGGTTGATTGCCAGCTTGTTGTGGTCAAATTTAAATGTTGAAAAGCAGTGAGCGAGAACGATGATCGGATATCCGACAACGATGAGAAAGTCAAAGCTGAGGCAGGCACGACAGGTGAGAACAAGTTGCAGGAAAACACAGAAAATGGCAACTTACAAAACGTCGAGAAGCATTTCGGCGAGTCCTGTCTGTTTGTTGGGTAGAAACATCATGGTAATACATGACAGTGCGTTGGCTACAATGATAGTCGTGAAGACGGATATTAGTATAACTGGTGTCCCGGCTTCGAGGATCTGGAGCAGTAAGACTGCTTCAACAACCAAATCGACACTCTTGATGCAGATATTCTGTGTCCACAAACACAAGTCAAATTCTCAGTTGTCCAGTCCTTGATGTCCAGCCGAGCCACTTACCACAAGTTTTCGTCGGGGATTCTCGCTTTGGCTTAGTGTAATAGCTAGTTTTGCCGCAGACGATGTGAGTTCGTTGCGTGATAGATCGCTCGCAGCATCCACGACGAACTTCTCCACCCTCACTTTCATTGTGTTGAAAGAGTTAATGGACCGACTACCAGAAGAATCTCGAGTCTTCTTCTTGCGTGGTTGAAGAACTTGGACGATAGTAGCAGCATAGCTAAGTGTCGCAACCCCCAAGCCGAAAACTGTAGGCCACAGCAGATTCGGTGGTGTGTCCACAAGAAGCCAAAAGATGCCTTCATCGAATGTTTCCGTGTGCATGACTCGGTTGATGGTACTGTTGGGTACGACGGTCAATAAAATCAGCCAAATAGTCCACAGTAGGCAAATACAGGCCAGCGCTGCGATGCCACAGCGAAGCCACACGTGGTTGCATTTTGCTTTGCCGTTTGAAACGTTGTGGTTTTGGTCAGTCACCCGACTTGTTCTTCTCCACGGGCGTATTCGAGCTTGAATGGACGACGATAGGACCGATGCTTTGACAAGTTCCGGCCCAGGTTGTGATGCCAGTTTTGACTTGGGAGGATTGGAAGCACGGGGGAAGTGCTCGATCTCGACTTCATCTCCGCCAAAGGTGAGCGCAGCAACTAAAGTCATATTTCCTGAATGGCTCAGTCGGCGAATACTGTCGAAATAACAAATGAGAGGAGGTACTCACTCCCGAAATATGGTTGGCCAGACCAGATCAGTAGGGCTCGGAAGATATACTTAGGCGTCCCACGAAAAATAAGTTTGACAAAATATTGCTGTTGCCAAGGGCATTTTTGACATTTGCAGCTCGTTACTATCGAAAAATTTCTTTGCTATTAAATAGTTGCCGAGTACTCTGGTCAACGTCTCTATCGTCATGGTACTCGCTCAGTTTGCACTCGCTCCAGGTTTACTATCCTGCTTGTCCGGTTGGCAACTAGCACTACCCGAACTCTCCTCAGGTTTTGCAACTTTGGTTTCCAATATAGTACTCTCCAGCGTCCGCTGTTCGCCAGGCATTGGAGACGTCTTCGGTGGGTCAGCGGAAGGCACAGTCACCGCAGGTTTCGCCACAACAGATTTCCCAGCCACAGTCGGAGGGGCAATCGCTCGTGGCTTTACCTCTACAGTTTGTGCAGTCACAGCGGAGGGTACAGCTACGGCTGGCGTTGGTTCAACAGCAGAAGATGGCACACTCACGGTTGGCTTTGCCACCACAGTTTTTGGAGCCACAGCAGAAGCTCCGGGCTGCACTGACGGCACTGTCGGCCTCGCTGCTGCAGCTTTCGCAGCAAGAGCCCAGCTGCCAGTCTGCATCGGCGCCGTCGTAGCCACCACTGGATTGGCCGCGAGAGGTTTTGCAGCCACAGTCGCCGAGCCTCCGGCTTTCGCTGCCGCCACAGCAGAGGACACAGCCGCATGCATCTTTGCCGTGTTCGCCATCATTGCACTCATGGCCGCGGCCACTGCTGCTGCCGTTGAACCAGGAGCAAATTTCAGCTGAAGCGCTGACGGTGACATCAGTCGCTGCAAAACACCCGGCGCAGGTACTGGAGTCTGCGGCTCCTTCGGGCGTCGTGGTTTCACCACCTTCTCAACACGCTTCTCGCACGTGTCGCGCAGTACCATCTCACGTCCACCCACCATCACTTGCTGCGTCTTTGGGCGACGCTTGCGCCGTTGCTTGAGGGGCTCAATTATTGAGCTTGCACCCGGTGTGCCTACACAAGTCGTCGTAGCAACAGTCGTCGTTGCAAATGGAAGTCCAGGCCTTGCACTTGCGCTACTTGCAGCGCCAGGTGCGCTAACAGTCCGCTGCAAACTCGCTGCTGTCGTAGCCGGCTGCGCGCTTGTTGTTGAACGGGCTAGCGACACGGATGGAATGGTAGGCTTCGCTCCCAACGATGCAAACGCCATCGGCAAATGCGAGATATGCAACGGATTTGCCCCTTGCTGGAAAACAACCGGCCGCATGAAGCCCATAGGAATACCGGCAGCCATGATCCTATTAGGAGTGACGGCAGGCCTAGCCGAGGTAGCGGTAGAAGTTGCTACTGCTGACACTGACGGTGCTGAAGCGGCTGTAGTGGGTGTTAGAGTGCTGAAAGGGGCACGCGGCACCTCCTTTTCGAGGACACGATACGTCTTCAAGCGCAGCTTGCCATGGGAATGGGGTAGCTTGTCTGCTATCGCCTTACCCTTGTCCATATTGTTCAAACGAACAACAAAACGTCGACCTGAGTTGTCCACATCCAAGTTCCCACACGCGTTACCAAACACCACGTTATCTTCAATGATCACGTTGCCAGCGTGGTAGAGCAGCCGCAATCCAAACCGCGCATTCCGTTGGATCTTGTTTCGCCGCAGGATTGCGTGTCCGCTCAAAACGGTAACACCTGAGTGGGCATTACCCTCCACAGTGTTGAGGGACATCACCAACGAACCGCGCATAAGAAGCACACCTGAGCTCCCAGCGCCTCGAATGCGACAGTTTTGAAGCACCAACAACGTGTCTGCAGCGGGGATAGTAGCCCTCGTAGGTCCTGGCGCTATAGTCGTTGTCACTGGCGAAGCAACTGGCGTTGTAGTGCGTGACATCGTCGTAGTCGTCATTGGCACAGAACCCGGTGTGACAACACGGGGTGTCAACGCCGCTAGAGTAGAAGCCTTTGGGACAGCAGTAGAGACCGGAGTGGTAGAAGTTGGGGTCAGCGTAGCAACTCGCGAGGTAGAACTGGCACCTGGCGTCACAACCGGCGGTGTGATCCTTGTTGGAGTTGCAACCTGCGGCATAGTCGTAACGCGTGGGTCGGTAGAGACTCGAGCGGCGGTCCGCAGAGGGATAGCTCCTGATGTTGCGACTTCCGGCGTCGTTACCCGTGGTACAGTACCGATTGATGGTGCAGCAACTGGCTTGGAAGCTGTAGCTGTGGCTGCTGCTGAAGTTGTTGCTGCAGTAGTCTTCGCTGTGACAGACCTCGGTGTAGAGGTCACTGCTGCCGTAACCAGCGGTGTTGAAGGCTTCGAACTTGCAGCGGATTTAATGTCTGAACTATCGCGTTTCCTCTTTTTCTTCTTCCTTTCACCACGGCCCCACACGCAAATGCAGGCGTTGCCCAGACCATTCCCGTCGAACTCGCAGTACTCCACACGCAGCTGCCCGTCCCCCACCACGCTCAGTAAGTGCTGCCAGTTAGCCAGCTTTCTATCTCGCCTCCGTAACGCACGTCTGCTTTCTTTAACCATGGGTGCCGCTTGCTTAGCATCCGAACTCAGCTTTATCTCATCTGCAGATTGGTCGGGGTCACTGCTAGATCGAGTGAAGTGAAAGCCACAAATCACACCACCGCGAGCACTCCAGCGTAGCTGCGCGCGACACGAATGCATCTGCAGCTCTACGTGAGAATCAGGGGCTGCTAGCAACCTCAACGACTTGGAGATCTCAAGAGGTTCCTCCAGCTGGTATACACCCGCGCTGAAAAGTACCGTGTCACCTGGCGCTACCTTCGCAAGAACGTTCGCTAAAGACGCAGGCGACCCTGGCTCGAAGTCGCTTGCAGACACCTTCACGAACAACGACTGATGCTGTGCTGCAGTGTGCCAGCTACGGCAAACCATTTGCACGCGATAGCGTTCTGGATACGGAGTCAGCATTGACAGCACGCACTGTAACGCAGGTGGAGGTAAGCCTTCATAGCCTCTTTTCAGCGCGCTCTTGATCTGCTCATTAGCGAGCCAAACGGGGGGGCATTTCCACGTAGCTTCACGAGTGTCCGCATTGAAGTAGAACGGCTGCCCGGTGTTGGCACATTTCATGAGAGACCACGCTGCACCTGTAAGAAGACGCTTCCGTGTCTCGAAAAGCACGTGAGCGCGCTCACGACGGTACAACTGCGTGTAATGCTCAGTCATTTGCTCGGTGCAGACGTCATCCTGGTCATCGCCGTCCAGCTGGCCTACAACAAGCTCGCCTTCAGCAATGAGGCGCGCTTCCTCCTCTCGCTTTTCTTCCTCCGTCCGCTCTATATCTTCCAGCAGTGTCGGGGCAGTCGGATTTGCGTCGACACCAGCAAGAGCTTCCGCCTGCTGAGCTGGAGTGTACGCGTACAAAGGATCCACGTCTTCACGAAAATGTAGCGCGTACCGGTCCACTGGGTTCAACGAGTCTTCGAAACCTTGCAACGATGATACTGACGCCTTCCAGGCCTGCAGCTTTTGCTCCTCGGCTGCGTCACGTGCTTTCTCGCGGATCTTCTCGCCGTGCTTTCCGTTTTGATCGAGGGATTCCAAAAGCTTAGGGCGCTTTGAGCTTTGCTTTTGATCCCTTGAGCCACGTCGCTGCCGTTTCCGAGTCGGCTTGGCGGTTTTATCGTCGTCGTCCATGCTTTCGTCGTGCTCAGACCCATCGGGAGTCGATACCCCACGCCCTCTCTTTTTCTTGGCAGGTGTGTCTACTTCGTCAGCTGTATCATCGTTTGCGGTATCATCGTTTCCAAAACCATCATCTTCGTCATCCCCTCTCTCACTCGCAGCCGTGCTGACCGATACTGAAGAGGGCGTAGACGGTCTCGATGTGTCACCAGTGTGGGCTACCCGAGCCTTTGCACTTGGAGACGCCACGGTGCTACTACCAACGCCAGCTTCCTCATCAAACTCGTTCTGTTCTTGCAAGTATTCTGCCCGAGCACCCTTCATCGCAACGACGTCCTCCTCGTCCTCAAGCTGGGCCATGGCGTTTTCGACAGTATCAAATGACACTTCGTTGTCGTCATCCATGTCCTCATCGGTTCCCTCCTCTTCCTCTTCAGACTCGGACTCGATCTGCTCGGGTTCTTCGCCAGTGCTTCCGAGCATAAGCTCGCGCAAGCTTGCCTTGGAGAAGAAGTCAGTGGTAAACTGCCCCTCCGACATGACAAGGAAGTCCAAATGCCGTTTCTGTTGTGCCTTACGAAGAATATTCTCCTCCACTGTGTGCTCGCTCACGAGGCGGTAGATGTGTACGTCACGCGTCTGGCCGATACGATGAGCACGATCCTGGGCCTGAGCATCCATTGCAGGATTCCAGTCTGAGTCATAAAAAATCACTGCGTCTGCACCTGTCAGGTTAATGCCCAGACCACCACTTCGCGTACTCAGGATGAAGCAGAAAATCTTTTCGTCACGGTTAAAACGATCCATGAGCATCTGCCGCTTGTCCACCTTTGTCGCGCCATCCAGACGGAAGTACGTGTGTCCATGCAAGTTCAAAAAGACTTCGAGAATATTGAGCATCGAACTCATCTGCGTGAAGATAAGGCATCGGTGGCCACCGCGTTTCAATGTGCGCAGAAGCACTGCTAGCTGCTGAAGTTTCCCACAGTCAAACTGCACCAGCGCCTTGTCCGGGAAAAAGAGCTGCGTGCGCTTGAATGAGTCATAGTACGGTGCTAGAATGCGATGCGCAATAGGCTGCGCATGGTTCGTTTCAAGCTCCTCAGACCGCGCTTTGCGAGATAGAACAAAGTTTTCATCGTAAGCGAAGCCCCCACCTCCGTAGAAAACACGGGCGGGCATCGCGCGAACTTTCGGCACGTAGCAAACTGACTTGTTGACCAAAGGCTGCAACGACGCCAGTCTCTCCTCGGGGTCTCGCACCATGGCTTGCAGGGCCTCTGTAGGTTCACGGACACCAATAAACGGTCTATCGCGATGCATATGAACCTCCATGGCTGGGGAAATGAAGGTCGCCATGGTGCAAGCTCGAATAAGGCAGTGTCCATACATGGGTTCATCCAGATACAGGCCGACGTTGATTTTTTGAAGCTGTGAAACGCTTTCACGCTTTTGCTCCCAGTATTCCCGTCGCCTTGCTGCGAGCTTCATTATCCTTCGGACAATATCCTTCTTTCCTTCATACGCTGTCGGCACCGTGGCAATAGCATCACTTGGCAGCGGCGCACTCACATCGTAGAAGAAGAGCTCTCTCCGTCGTTTTGAAGTGAACTTCTCGCTGCGTAGCAACTCCAAACCTGGTAAATTACAGCCTGTCCAAAGCGCCACACGCGGACGCTCATTTACGATTTCGTCGACTAAATATCCACAGCGCGACGGAACACGTACGCGAATACTTGGCATATCCAACGGAGATGAGATAGGACGCGGCTCAAACAAATCCGGATGGTTGCACACCTTCCGTAGCTGCATGAGAACGTTCATCATGCTCATAAAGTTTGCTCCTCGGCCCTTGCCGCGGCCAAACATGGCACGTCGGGTAGTGCTACGCGAGATGAAATCTTCGTAAAGAAAACGCTGCCGCCTCGACAGTTGACATGTGATAACATGCTCGAATTTGCCTGGTAATTGCTTCGCTACGTCCTTCTTCAAGCGACGCAGAACAAACGGACGAATGATACCATGCAGCTGTGTCACGAGGTCCTTGCCGCCTTCAACCCCGTTGTCTCCTTGCTGTGCTGGGTCACTTCCATTCTCCACCATAAGTGCCAGTGGGTTCTGGAACCAGTAGCTGAATTCCTTACGCGACGCAAACACATGCGGCATCAGGAAGTGCATGAGGGCCCAGAGCTCCAGTAAATTATTCTGCAGTGGGGTACCCGTGAGCAAAAGCCGGCGCTGAGAACTAAATGTTAGCAACGTCTGCCACCGTAAGCTTTTCCAGTTCTTGATGTTGTGAGCTTCGTCCAGAATCAGATAATACCACTTCTTGCGCTTAAAGCAGTGTGCATCCTGCACCACGAGCTGGTAGCTGGTAATGCACACCTGAAACGCGTTTTGCTTTGACCACCCTTGCCGTAGTTCTTTGCGACGCTTTGCTGATCCAAAATACGTTAGCACCTTAAACGCAGGGCACCAACGCTTGAACTCCATTTCCCAGTTCACAAGGCAGCTTGTGGGCACCACGATAAGATGAGGGCCCCAGAGCCCCTGCGCGCAAGCTAAATGTGCCAGAAGAGTGATAGTCTGGATAGTCTTGCCAAGGCCCATTTCGTCTGCGAGAATGCCGTTGATACGCCGCTCGCACATACTGACGAGCCAATTCACACCTGCTTCCTGGTACTCTCGCAGATCTAGCCGTGATGTCAGCAAATACGGCCGCTTGTAGCCGCTCTTTTTCACAGGCGAAGAATCTGTCACAGCTACATCAGACCCTGGCGACCCGCCCTCTTCAGTCTTGGCGTCTTCAACTTCGGGTCGTCCCTGTCCCCTACTCGTCTCTACAGGATCGTGCTCTTCATTCGATTCTGTGGGCTCATCGTCGTGGTTGCTCACCTCCTCGTCTGACGGTGCAGTATATCGGGCTCGAAGTTCCTCAATGGACAGCTCACCCTCTTGTTGGAGTAATCTCAGCTCTTCTGCTGTTTTCGACGGCGACACCGCCCCTTCCTGCCTCTCCTCCTCTTCGATTGTCGTCTCGTCATCTGCTTGCTCTTCTTCATCGCGTCTCGTCGGTACAAAGTCAGCATCACCATTATCTTCCTCCTCCATGTCCACATTGTCCTCCTCACCGTCGCCATCCTCCAAAGCTCGTGCATACCGGGCTCGCAACTCTTCAACAGACAACTCATTCTCCTCCTGCAGCGCTGCAACCTCCTCCGCCGCCTGCCTCCTCGACACCGGTCCACTCCTTCGTTCCTCCGCTTCAATCGTCGTCTCATCGTCCTCCTCCTCCTCCGTCACCTCAAAATCTGCATCACTACTCGCACCACTTTCCACGCCTTCATCCACTGTAGTATACCTCGCCCGCAACTCCTCAACAGACAACTCGTTCTCCTCCTGCAGTGCCGCCACCTCAGCCGCTGCCTGCCGCCTTGACACCGGTCCACTCCTTCGTTCCTCCGCTTCAATCGTCGTCTCATCATCCTCTTCCTCCTCTATCACCTCGAAATCTCCATCTTCACTGCTCTCGTCCTGCATAACCTCATTAGTAACCTCCTCTTGTAGCACAACGCCCTCGATCGTCTCCTCTCCAGCCTGGAAACTGGCAGCCAATGCCGTCGCGTACTTCTCCGTCTGCTGCACGAGCTGCGTCAGGTGCTTGTGCATGTGCCTCTGTCGCAGCTCGTCCGCCTGCAGCTTGACCTTGAACGCGATGATCTTGTCGATCTTGCTCCAGAACTTCTTCACGTCGCGCCCCACACGGGCGGCAGCTCTGCGTTTGGCCAACAACTCGCTCTTCTTCTGTCGCGCTAGCCGTGCCTCCTGTCGGTCCAGATGCGATACAAGCGCCTGGCTCAGCGCCTTGGCGTTGCGAACGCGCCACTTGCGCTCCTGACTGAAGTCCGCGGCCATCCACTCCATCTCTTGCAGCAGAAAGTCGCGGTGCGTGCGGCTGTGGGAAAGCGAGGGCTCAGTCTCCTTGTGCAGACCTCTTCCCAGCGTCAGGGCCTGGATTTGCGTCTCCAGGATCGATTTCCGCTCAAGGAGAGCGCCTTCCAGCGCCTGTTGCTCGATTTGGGCGGTGCTTGAAGGCTCATTTTGGGTCCCCACGGTCGACTCAGACGCGGGGAAAGGCGGCAGCGTCTGCGTGGGACGGATAACTACAGGTTGCGCGGCGTTTGCGGCTCGGGAGGACGCGCGCCGCCGCGCCTGCTTGAGTCGCGCGTTCGCCATGACCCCGGATCGACGCGCGGGCAGTGCGGATTGGAAGGTTGGCCAAAAGGGAAAGCGGAAGTCGCACTTAAGCGGATAATGGCGTGGTAGACATGACTATGGCGTAGGAAAGTACTATTGTACTATTATTTTGGCAATCGATACTAAAGGATGTCATCACGAATACGCGTGTTTTCTTCGGCGGAAATCACCAAAGCTGCAGCAAGTACTAATACGTGTACATGTACGAGCACGCCGACAGCAAATCGTCTGTTCTTTAGATTCAGGTGTGATTTTTTTTGTCAAGAATCAGTCTTACGCAGACTGCGATGTTGATATCATTTTTTGGGTGAGTGCGACTTGTCAAGCAATCTCATTTTGCTGTGGGGGCTCCCGGCTGCGAAGTGTTTGTCTATCGACCGCCCTAAGAACGTGGCACCCCTGCCACTTTGGCAGCTGAGAAGAAACTCCCCGTGTCAACGTGGTGGTCCCGATGGTCCAGCAATCCTGGAATTCATGCGTTTACACATCGTGGCCCCAGTGAAACGAATCTGGCAACTTGCTACAAGCTGTACCCTACAACGAACGTCTAATGGTCGTGGCTTGTACGATGAATGCACTTACCATCAAGATGCGCCGTATGCAGATTGCGGCAGAAGTAGGAGACCCATGCGACGCGGAAAGGAGGGGATTCAATTTTTTTTATCCACATGAACACGAATACAGTACATGCACCACATTTCAATTCGTCTTCACCATCGGTACACGCCTCGTTCGCCATGTTCGTCTTAACTGGGCTGCGGTTGTGCACTCGGCCAGTATCCTACCTCAAGTTTTTAGCAACATATCCGACCACGAACGATCGGACCAAATCGGCATGATCATTATTCGGAGTGTCGACCGACCATTCGTGCGAACGGAAGTGGTTGATGTGTCCTGAATAAGATTTGTTCGCTACGCTAGCAGTTGAAAACGTGCCTTGCGTGACTGCTTCAAGTTTTGAATGACTGGTTTGGCTGCCCCCGACGTCATGGGTAGACTCATGCACTGAGTCCTGCACCGTCCACCCTACACATGTATTACAGTCATGCACCTCGTTTTCGGCACGGTGCACCATATCATAATCACGAAAGCATTACTTCTCAAGATGTGTTTAGCCTTAGTTTTCATTTAAAGCAAGCTATATTAGCCTAGGTTATAAGTTTATAGCACGCCAAACCAAGTTGCACCACTGTACATGTAGTAGTTAAAGACAGTTATTGTTGGCAAGTTGTCGACAATCGTCAGCATGAAAGAAGCACTTGGGATTTGCCAGTGTACAGACCAGACTCACGAAGCCACTTCAGCTATATAATATCCACCAACTTGGTGGCACCGAGAGTATTCGGCCAAGATCTCCCTTGCAGGCTCCCAAGCTGAAAATCTAGTGCATGGATAGCAGCGCACTCGACTTCAGATCAATGACGGCGGAGGTGAATCCGTGTTACGTGAACTACAAGCACTACCCGTAAGCAAATTCATTCCTGTCTAGTAAACGAAAACGATGCTAAGCAAAGCACCTCCAACACGAAAGAACATTTACGTTAAACGGAATGTTACTGCATTACCTGCTCCTGCAGATGTTGGACTCGACACCTTTACCGGCGGTATCAACTACACCGAGATGCCCCCGGATCTCAAACTGCCAGTGGGCATCATCAATCTATTCGTGTTGGACTGGATCGTACATGCAGACTTGTGACCGTCTATGGTAAATGCTTGCCCTTACATTAACGTGCCTGCCATTCAGCTGTCTGTCAATCAAGTGATCTAGATTCCCACGCACACAAGCGGACAGCGGCCACTGGAACGGTGGTGTTTTCGTGGTGTTTTGTTGAATGGCATTAGCTGATGTGTCCTGAAGCGAGCGCCGCATTTGCTCGCTGCTGTAGTGCATCAGTACATGCGCCGATACCCATACACTATCAAACTTGACTTTCGAGGCGAACACTATTTTAATAATAACACAGCATGCATTTAAAAAAACACAAATTGTGCATGTAGCTGGACACCGCGACAACTTTCTCGATAACCAACTGCTTCAATTGACGGCGTTTACGCCAACCACGATTGATAAGCAGCAAGTACATGTGCGACTGGCTGTTTCAAGGCGTTCACAGAGAAGTACGCATGGATCTGAACGACCGCCGACGAAAAAAAACATTGCTACGCTCCCGTATGGTGGGTATAGAACCCGGCTCGTGCATGCACACCAAGAAAGATACCAGCCTTGCTTGAAGCAGACACCTCGCGTGGAGTGATCTCCCTATCGCCTCAGGTGTGGGCCGTGTCGGCGTTCGGGAAATCGGATTCAGTTTCGATTTCGGACAGATCCGTTCACGTGAGCCTTAAAATCCCATGTACAAGTCGGAACGCAGACCTCCCATGCACGTTGACTATGACCAGTTCGAACGGGGCAGTATCGTTGATTGTGACGGTGAAGGTCCCAGCGGCATCGATGGTCTTGACATCGAGGACAGGTCTCCACTGCGACGCACGGTTCTAGAGTACCTAGCGACCGACGTGGGTGAGCAGTACCTGGACGATATCTACAAGGACGACGACACCGACTCCGATGGGCAAGAGGCGGTGACGAACCCGAACGAAGCAGACTCGACCCGAACGGAGAGGATGATGGTCGATGCGGTCCATTTCAAGGAGCGCAAACGGACGGACAAGGA
Organism: Phytophthora ramorum; assembly: GCF_020800215.1. Taxonomy (NCBI): domain Eukaryota; phylum Oomycota; class Peronosporomycetes; order Peronosporales; family Peronosporaceae; genus Phytophthora; species Phytophthora ramorum. The sequence continues at coordinate 163,554 of NW_027150672.1, read as the reverse complement.
GTTGGCCTGGATGAAGGTGAGGCAGCTCCTGATCGCTGAAGAAGAGAAGGCGTCAACGCACAAGAAACCGCAGAGTCGGTACGTGAACAGTTCTCCTAGACGTGAGCAGGGCAAAGACTGCAACACCGTCAAGCTACTGGATTCCTTGGCGCCCCAACCTCCAAGTCAAGAGGCCTGCTACGTGGACCAAGTGCCAGCAAAGCAATCGCGCGCCCAGAGGACGTCGCAGAGGAAGACGTCAGCACCTGAAAGCTCGTTTGCAAGCCATGTGGACCGCGTGGGCGCCAAAATCGGAAACTTTTGGCAACGTAGTCAAGGTTCGGATGAAATGAGCAACCACTCGACGAAGTCGTCTCAGTCGTCGTCTTCGTACAGCGAGCCATCTCGATCGGCGGTGCTGGTTGCGCTGGATCAAATGTCCAAAACCTGCCGACGGATGGAGTTGTCAGAGGTGGCGATCTCACGGATCTCGGCCCATTTGGCATCAATCGACCAGATCGTGCGTGACGACATGAACTGGCCGCAAAAGAGACGATCTCGTGAGCTTTCAAGCACGCAGTACTCGAATGCCTCGAGCGACTTTGGTACGGAATTCCGTGACCACCCGACGCCAGCTGCACTGTCAAACATTCAGGCGAAGGTGGCCCCGACCGTACGCGACTCGTTCAAGGCGTTCACTGCCGCGACCGATCTACGTGACACCTTGTGCTCTTTCAGCAACCTCATAAGAGATTGCGGCCTCAACGGCGCCAAGGTGGAAGAGCCGTGGCATGTGTACTATCACATCAAGGCGGCAGTGTACAGCAAGTTGGGCTACCGTCAGAAGCACCTCTTCAAGCTGCTGGACGCGCGATTCAATTTGGACGTGTACAAGCAGAGACCTGCTGCTAACAAGCGTGTGTGCATCGTTGGCGCGGGGCCTGTGGGTCTGCGTGCAGCGATCGAGTTGGCGCTGCTTGGTAGTCACGTGTCGGTGCTGGAGAAGCGAACGAAGTTTAGCCGTGAGAACATGTTGCACCTGTGGCCGTGGGTTGTCCAGGATCTAGCGGCACTGGGCTCCAAGGTCTTGTTCCCGAACTTTTGCAAGTCCAGGACGTACTTCCACGTGAGTACTCGATTGTTGCAAGTCGTTCTACTGAAGGTGGCGCTGCTGGTTGGTGTAAAGGTGCATTCGGCAACGCAATTCGACTCGATTGCGGCTCCAGGATTGGAGTCAGAGGGAGGAAACCCATTCTACTACATCAAGACGGAGCCTCAGATCCCGATAGCCGAGTTTACTGCGGTTCTAGGCGCCACCGGAACGAACAACCAGTTGGCTGAGCCTGCCGGGATCAACCGCTTTGTGTTCTCGAACAAAGAGTCTCTGGGCATTGTCTGCTACTTCCCGAACCTGGAGACGCCAGAGGAGTCCAAGGTGAAGGAGTTCTCGTGGACGTCTCAGCTCAAGCATCACATGCTGCACAAAATGCGTGAGGTTGGTATCGATCTGGAAAATATCGTGTACTTCCGAGGCGAGATGCACTACATGGTGATGACTCCGAAGCGCAAAAACCTGCTCCACTGGCAAGTGGTGAAGGGGAACTGTGAGAGTCCAACGGATTTGGTGAAGAGAGAAAATGTCAGTGAGAGTGCTCTTCACGAGTTTGTCAAGAGAATCATTGAGTTCGTTGGTATCCCGAAGAAAGCGGACTTCACTCGCGTCAATTTGCTTGATTTCAGCTCCCTCACCCGCGCCGAGAAGGCTGCCAGTGTTCTGACTTCGCATGGCAAGAAGCTCTACGTTGGATTGATCGGAGATTCACTGCTGGAGCCCGTGTGGCACGAAGGCGTGGGTACCTGTCGCGGATTCCTGAGTGCATTAGACGGTGTGTGGATGGTGGCGCAGATTGGCAGGACGCCTGACGAGCAGATTCTGGCTGACCGTGAATTGGCCTACCGAGTGATGCAGCGTCTGTCGGGTCGCAACCGTGACGAGATGCAGAAGAACGTGCGCAAGTACACTGTAGATCCCAAGTCGCGCTACATGGTTCCTTTCCCCCAAGTTATCTAGTTAGAAGTACTAAGATAGGCACCTCAAAACCTAAGTCTATCAGCCTGAATTTGCAATGATTTCGTGAAAGGCGCAAAACACAAAATAACATTCGATTATATCCGTCTGCTTGCTTTTTCAGATTACTCGGGTTTGTTTCATTGGCTTTCAACCACTATTGCACTATACCATGCAGTCGTTTTCAAATCGTGTAAGCCAAATCAAACCATGTAAGATTTACCAGTGGTAGGATGTACCACACTGTCCGGGAAAAACTCGAACAAGTAAAGTTAGCTTAAAGGAAATAGCATAAACATCAAATAGAAGGCCGCTTAACCATGGAGTAAAGTTAGCTTAAAAAATAAAGCGTGAAATTATTTGGGGTTTTCATGCTGTTAATCTCGCATTCATTCAGAAAAGGTACGATCGAGCTCGGAAATTGGGTCACCGGAAATGTTTATCGCGATCAATTATGGAATTACCACGGCAAACACGCTTTCAAGTGCGTTTTTCATTAAATACTACGCAAGTAAGGTTGCATTAGGGAGAAAGTCGAGTGCTCTTGGTTATCGTCGGGAAACCTCTGAAATGAGGTCGCACAACGGTATCTCTAAAACCCAGATCACAGTTGGTTCGTAGCAAGCAAGTAATTGCTGCGAATGTCTAAACATCAAAAGCCGGGAATGCTATTCACACACTTTTTCTCGCAATTCATTAACAACAATTACACTTCTGTGCATCTAAACAATCTGAGGGAAATGAACCATGTAGCGCGACTTGGGGTCTACAGTGTACTTGCGCACGTTCTTCTGCATCTCATCACGGTGGTGGCCCGACAGACGCTGCATCACTCGGTAGGCTATTTCGCGGTCAGCCAGAATCTGCTCGTCAGGCGTCCTGCCAATCTGTGCCACCATCCACACACCGTCTAATGCACTCAGGAATCCGCGACAGGTACCCACGCCTTCGTGCCACACGGGCTCCAGCAGTGAATCTCCGATCAATCCAACGTAGAGCTTCTTGCCATGCGAAGTCAGAACACTGGCAGCCTTCTCGGCGCGGGTGAGGGAGCTGAAGTCGAACAAACTGACGCGGGTGAAGTCCGTCTTCCTTGGGATGCCTACGAATTCAACAATCCGCCGGACAAACGAGTGGAGGACGCTCTGGTTGATATTTGTATCCCTCACCAGATCTCCCGGGCTCTCGTAGTTTCTCTTCACTACTCCACGAGCCAGCAAGTTGTGTCGCTTCGGAGTCATCACCATGTAGTGCATCTCGCCTCGGAAGTACACGATATTTTCCAGATCGATACCAACCTCACGCATTTTGTGCAGCATGTGATGCTTGAGCTGAGACGTCCACGAGAACTCCTTGACTTTCGTCTCCTCCGCTGTCTCCAGGTTCGGGAAGTAGCAGACAATGCCCAGAGACTCTTTGTTCGAGAACACAAAGCGGTTGATCCCGGCAGGCTCAGCCAACTGGTTGTTCGTTCCGGTGGCGCCTAGAACCGCAGTAAACTCGGCTATCGGGATCTGAGGCTCCGTCTTGACGGAGTAGAACGGCTTGCCACCAGTTTCTTCGACTTGAGGGGGTACAATCGACTCAAAACCCGTGGCCGAGTACACTTTCACGCCAATCAGCAGCGCCACCTTCAGTAAAACGACCTGCAATTGGCGCGTACTCACGTGGAAGTACGTCCTGGACCGGCAAAACTTAGAGAACAAGACCTTGGCTCCAAGCGTGGCCAAATCCTGGACAACCCACGGCCACAGGTGCAACATGTTCTCACGGCTAAACTTCGTTCGCTTCTCCAGCACCGACACGTGACTACCAAGCAGCGCCAACTCGATCGCTGCACGCAGACCCACAGGACCCGCGCCAACGATGCACACACGCTTGTTAGCAGCAGGTCTCTGCTTGTACACGTCCAAATCGAGTCGCGCGTCCAGCAGCTTGAAGAGGTGCTTCTGACGGTAGCCCAACTTGCTGTACACCGCAGCTCGGATGTGATAGTAGACGTACCACGGCTCGTCCACCTTGACGCCGTTGAGGCCGCAATCTCTCACGAGGTTGTTGAAAGCGGCCAGCGTATCACACAAATCTTGGGCTGCAGTGAACGCCTTGAACGAGTTGCGTACAGTTGGCGCCACGTTCGCCCGACGATCCGAGGGGTACGTCGGGACTCGGTACTCGATGTCGTACCCATTCGAGTCGTAAGTGTTCTGCGTGCACGACAGTCGACGCGACCCTCTCTTGTGGTGATTGGCGATGTCCTCGCGGACGATCTGGTCGATCGAAGTCAAGTGCGACGCGATCTGCGCGATCGACAGCTCCGACAGCTCCGATCGTTGGCAAACTTTGGTCACCTCGTCCAGCGTCGCCAGCAGCGTGGATTGGCTCAGATCGCTACTGGACGAAGAGGACTGAGAGCGCCACGAGTGAGAGCCGGCACTTCCGTGGACCGAGGCTGGTCCCCCATGCAGAAAATGCGCGAGTCGGCTGCCGATGTGGCGCGCAAACGTCTGTGGCGGATCTCTCGGGTGGGGAACCAGCCGCGTGTTGTTCGCGCGTGGCGTCGCGTCCGAGTATCCACTGCTGTTGCAGTGAGCCCCATCACTCCCCGTCCTCGTCAACGAGTCGAGCAGTTTGACGGTCCCGTAGTCTTCGCCGTTTCCAGAAGACGTCCGTGTTTTCTTGCGACCTGCCGCCTTCTCTTCTTCCTCAATCAGGAGCTGCCTCACCTTCTGCCACGCCACGTCTTTCTCCACTCGGTGGCGTTCCGCCTGCTCCTCCTCTTCAATCTGCTCCAACAGAACCGAGTCGACTTCGGCCGGTTTGACTACTGCTGCCCGCTGCATCGAGTGATAGGAACTTGACGTCGGAGGTCCGTCGCTGAGGAATCCTCCTTCCTCGCCGTCGGTATTGTCGTCGTCGGTGTCGTCCTCCTTGTACATGTCGTCGAGGTACTTCTCCCCGATGTCGATCGCCAAATAGTCGAGATGTTTCCGATCGTGGTGGTGAGACTTGTGAGGGGCGTCTTCGTCTAGATCATCCATGCCATTGGGGCCGATGAGTCCTTCTCCGATGTACACATCCTGGTTGTCCCCAATACTAGCACGTCCGAACGAGTCGCGAGACGCGTGATGAATCGGAGGTCGGCGCTCCATCTTCTGCATGCTGTAGGGTCTGGGCACCGGAGACAAGGACGGCAGGGTGGAATGAGCGAGAGCTGCCATTTGTCAGACCTTGAGAGACCGCGTCGAGGGACCGCCGCAGATTGGGAAGTGAAAAGACTCGTTCCCGAATGTCAAGGGTGTCCTACATACCTGATAGAACGCGTGCCATTTAGCGCTCCATTTGTTTAACTCTTAGACGTGGCTTCGGCGCATCAACAAGCTAACCATTATGGTTTCTGGACGCCAGGAAGCTTGGCGTTCGTTCAGAGCTTTACTATCTGACGACTTTCCTTTTTCGTCTGACTACTGTCCAACTTCCCTTTGTGTCAGGCTTTTCGTTGGATGAGATTAGCTCTTTTTCTTTCGGTGCAGCAGCCTTAGTTGGTCTGCAAGCTCATACGGCGCATCGTATCGTGCCACAATGGTCCACTGTGATCGACAAAGTTGAATTCAGTAGTACAGTAACTGACTTTACCCCCGTTTCTACCGTTGTCAGTGCAGCTCGTGTACTACTTCAGTGATCGATCGCAACGTGACTTGTGTTGGTAGCAGGTAGTACAGTTGTTCCTGTGTACATGTAACTTAGCGCTCCCTCTTGCTGCTTTCATTCCCGCCGACGGTTGTTGAAACTGCCTTCACCTCCCCCAAATTGCTGGTGCTGTGAATCACCCGTTAGTATCCAGGCACGCAATGGGGGTGAATCACCGAGGCTGGCGGAGAGCACTTAGCTATAAGATATCATACGATGTACGTTGGAGGTTGCTTCCACAAATTGTATAGAGAAAGGGATTGGTGGCCATGTAACATGTCCACCAACCTACTTGATCATGACTCATGTTCTCCAAATGCAGATATTCGAGATGCTCGACGAGTCTTCAAATCCCTTCGGACGATGGGGTCACGCACCTCTACTCTCTGTCAGGTTCCACGAGCAAACCTTGACGAGCTTCGCGGTACGGATCCGGCCCGCATTGGTGAGGCCAACATTCCAGACGACGAGACTACCATGTAGATACATCCTACTACATGCGGTTTGTACGCAGGCCCGAAGCAATCTTGTGCAGTTATCGAAGTGCACAGACGGAAGACCACGCTGGCTGCTTGTATAGCCTCGTTCGCTGGCCGTGGTCAGCGATGCGGTTTCCGTCTCTACTTGCATGCCAATGTTGGTCACCCTGAGTCAGAGGACAAATGAGCAGCTACTCGTCGATTCTTCCTTTCCCTTTGACTAAACTTTACCCAGGAGATTGATGTCACGCTTGCCCCGGAGCATTACCCAAAGCAGTCATATCCAGTTTTTCTTGGGAGAGTGGTGGACCACAAAAAAAAATTCCCGAGAACTGTGAGGCACAATACAAGAAAGCCAAAGGTCGAAAGTATCAAACGCGTAAAAGCAACCAGAAAATCCATCACTGAACTCCCGCGTCTGCATCACTACATCAATTGTGCCGTTCGGAGCAACTTGAAGCAAGATCAACCACATACAACGACACGTCAACTTTACGCTCTGCTTTCACCAGTAAAATGAGTTGGAGCCCCCACAAAGTAGCGAGGAAGCGTAGGATATACCCCAAGCGAAACTACTTGGTAGTAGTTTCCATCGTGGGTTTCTCTATCTTGATGGTCACCTTAGTAGACGAGAGTGCCCAAACATCGCAGAAAAGGCGCCTTGGCACTAGGTTCGTGCCCCATCTGGGGAATTGCGCTCAAGACGTACGAGGAATGGGTGCGACCAAAGAGAGCTACAGAGAACGTCGCTCAGCTGGCGACGATGCGATAGCTACAATGTGTATTATGGACAAATCGCTACATTCCAGTAGGGAGCTTGGTGCAGGTTGTGAAGGTGCTCGGATGGCGGTAGTTTCTCTATGACCAAGCTATAGCCCCCAAGAACCTCAACACTTTCGTTACTCTCAACCGTAGGGAACAGATGCCGAGCCCGCTCTGCCAACCTCATTTAGGTCATCGAGTGCAACTAGTCGCCGACATTTCCCATGAAAGGCCACAAGTGTCGAAATGTGCGGTCGGGAAGGGAGATATCTTCAAGAAAGGTTTCGCGTCCCTCGGCGTTGACCCTCGACGCTTGTGAGCCGCTCATGGTGCGTGGATCTTCGTGGTGAAAGATCCTTCGTCTCCGATATCTCGGTCATAGTTCGACTTGAACCGAAGGCAGGAGGCGTTCTCGATCGGGGATTCGTGATGAGGGCTGACCGTGGGGAGGAAGCGGCCATGCTGCTGTCTGCGTACCAGCAGGCAGCGCAACATGATGCAACAAGCATGAGACAGAGACGTCGTGCCATCCGCACTTTGTTCGGGGTCGTGGGGGCTGCCGCGTTGCTCGTCGGGTGCATTGCCGCCGTGGATGTGTTCGCGTTGAACGGTGGCGCAGTGGACACTATGACGCTGGATGTCAGTACCGGAGACGACGACGCGATGGCTATGGAGGCGCAGTTCGGCTGGAACTCAATCGGCTACGGCTGGTGCTCGCTCAAGTCGTCGACGTGGTGCATGTTCAGCAAGGACAAGGACAAGTGCAAGGACAACATCAACTGCTACAAGAACCGAGAGAGAAAGAGTGCATCCGACGGCAGTGGGAGCGGAAGCGGAAGCTTTGTCAACGTCACGGTGGGGGACTCGTCCACGGACGTTGAGGTCGGTTGGGACGACGAACCCCCAGCTGAAAGTCATTCGGAAGATGAAAGCTCGGCTGGGACTTCGGACTCGAAAGATGAAGCTCCGGTTGGGGAAGCTCCGGCTGCAAACCCGACGGAGCCTTTGGACTTGCCGGCGTCAGGTGGTGGCGGAGGCAGCAAAGAAGAAGCGGACATGGGGGGTGAAGACTAATCTGCAGAGGGTTGAGAAGAGGGTCATGAAACAGCTACGTGTAGTTGTGCAGGAATGAAAAGTGCGTTTTTCCATTCTTGTCTGGTAGGTGGGTCTCGCTGTCACTTGCAGCCCAGCCACGCCTCGAACTCTGGGTTACACGTATCCCCCACCCGTTCTTGAATCTGTCGCCGTCTCATTTGGATGATGAACGGGCTGTGAACACAACTCAGCACTGTGAATCGTAAGCTGTAGCACATGGCTTCGTCAACGCCTGGTTGGTGGCACTGCTTGTAGAGTGTCCCGTTGCATTGGGCCACCATGGACTCTGTAGGTGGCGGCTCCAGGTCTGTCGGCAGAAGCACCGGCCCGCAGATTGTTGCCGCGAACTTCGCAGTCGCCTTCAGCGTTGCTGGTGAAGCTGTTTGAGAAGGAGCCAAACACGAAGCTGCTGGTGTCCCCCACACGGGGTGAACCTTGCAGAGAGGGCTTTGCAGGTCGCAGGTTCCTAAGAATCCGTTGCAACACCAAGCCCCGCGGTCGTATGCGCTTAATGCTTGGAGGTTCTTAATGGAACCCAAGTCTGGTAGGCGATCAATTAGCGGCATCACCGATAAAACGATGCGCTCTAGGGCGTGGAGGCTATCGAAACTTGGTAGAACCTGTAACGGCAAAAGCCCAGCAAATTCCAGAACCTTGAGGTTTGTTAACCCTTGCAAGGAGGGAACCTGAGTGAGTGACAGATGCATACCGAAATGCATGTACGTCAGCGATGCCATCTTGTCGAACATGTCGTTGGGTAGAGAAACCAGTGAGCCGGTAGGTTTTCCCTCCACAAACCTAAGGCATTCAAAGAAGTTAGTATCGCTCTGTGGAAGTATTTTTGTAGATGTTTCGTACAGATACTCTAGCTTCGTAAGCTCGCCAAACCATTCAGGAAATGTCGTTGTATGAGTGTACATCAATGACCTAGCAACACAAAATATCCAAGGATAAGCTGCATCCGATTGTATAGCGAACACGAAAGTAGTACGTACAAAAATCTCAAGTTGGTACATTGTCGAAGCTGGCCAGGAAGTGTTGGTAAAAAGCGGTTTATAACCTGCACAGCTTGCAGGAGACCCATCGCTGCGAGATCCGCTACATCCTCCGTTATATCTTCAGGTTGTAGCCACTCTGCATATCTCTTGGGGCCAAAGTCGCAATCAACGAGCATTAGACATGGACACCGTAACTGGGTGTCGTCCTGTAGTATGGTCCACCGTCTAGCGAAAACAGCACAGCTAGGATAGGATTCACACACGGCAGCTGACGTTGTGGTGCTCTGTGCGACGAATATAACCAACAAAACTGCGTATGTCACGAGAATTACTGGAACAACTCGCTGTCGTTTGGGGTACACGCTGTTGTGAAGCTTGCTCGAGGCTTGAATTATCCCTGCTACCTTATGCAGGCGGATGCACAAGGCGAGGTTCACTCCAACTCGGCTGAAAAACTCCAGAACGGAGTTGATGCGGAGCGAAGATAAGCACTTGTAAATCACTGCTCGTTGAACTGGGTCAGCAACTGCGCTTGCGCCCCTTTCAAACCATCCTGGCGGGAACACGGCAAGATTTATCGCGTACTTTACTCGGTCAAAGCTGAAAGCCGAGAGACAGAAAATCAGGACGAGCGTTGGATAGAGGATGACAAAGAACAAGTCGCATCTGCACGGAGAGAATGGTCAATACAGAAACAGAAAAGCAAAAAAGTGAACTCAAAACGTGTCGTACACAAGATCAATAGTATGCTCAGCGAAAAAAACTCTCTTTTCGGGGAGCAGCATCATAATGGCACACGAGAGTGCATTGAAGACGATAGCCACCGTAAAAATCACCACCAGAGGGATTGGGGTCCCTGTCTCGAGAACTTGGACCAACATGACCGTCTCGATGACCAGATCCACCAACTTCATGGCTAAATTCTAGACAGCATGACAAGATTTAGCTGGAAAATAACAGCCATTGCACAAAAATCCCTACCATTCGTTTGTGAGCAACACTGTCCGTGTGAGAAATTGAAGCAAGTGTTGACGAAAAGTAGCGGAAAGGGGTCCAGTTGTCTCCTGCATTTTCTCCCAGGGTATTCTTCCAGCTATCAATTTGTCTACGCTGCTCATTGAAAGGAAGGACTCTTGGAAGGCGAGCTCCCGTGAAAACCAGCTCAACCAAGACGAAAACGTAGCCTAAACCAACAAGCGACAGGCCGATCGTAGCAGTCCAAAACAGTGGTGACGGGGTGTCCACAAAGCGCCAGAAGGACCCTCCGTCCAGGTTTGAGGAATTCATCACGAGGTTTATCGTCGCATTTGGGGCGACATTCAGCATTACGAGCCAAAGTGACCAGCATATGCACGCACACACTGCTAGTGCAGTGCAAACTTTCAGCTTCCTTCGAGTCCGAGAGGTTGGTTGCGAGGAGATATTATCTTTTGCTCGTGTGACGGTATCAACGATGCTCTTTGGCCCACTAATCGTCCGTTTAGCTGATACCTGCAGTAACATGGTAGGCTTGACAACAACCGCGTCTTTGGTTGCCATTGCAGACCTCCAGGAGCTGTTCTTGGGCTCATTTGATGCAGGTGCGAACTGTTGAACATCTTCGATCGCCCCTTCCCCCCACCGCTTCTGTCGAAGAGAATTGGCCACCATCTCGTTTCTTCCAGCCTGATTTTGGTTTAACGAAAGCAGACAAATGGAGCAGGACTCGAGGTATCAATAGATTTTTTTTTGGACGTCTGTGGATAACTTGCGTGTATTTGGGCGACTAGAAGCGTTGGAGTGGCAACGAGATCAACTTACTGTTGGACTCAAGTATGTCTTTTGTGTGAACATGCACCTACTAATCGAATAACGCACTAAAGCCACCTTGTTATCACCGTACTCTCGGACCACCTACCCATGTTGAGTGAGATGGCCTCATTAGACAAACGCAAAAGAGCAAGGGTCTCGTCGATAGACAAGGCAGGGGCAATCATCTCTCGTTTTCATCTATCACTGTAGCGCTCCGTTAGAGGAAGCCGATGTTACTTGCAGCCCAACCACCCTTCAATCTCAGGATCACACGTATCACCTACGCCTTGTGCAATCTGACGTCGTCGCATCTCAATCGGGAGGACATTCGTAGTGCAAGCAATCCCCATGAATCTTGCGTTATAGCACATGGCTTCGACGCCGTCGGGCATCACGCACTGGCGATACATTGTGCCGTTGCATGGAGCCATCAGCTCCGGCGTAGGTGGGCCTTCCAGCACCCCCACTTCGAGGTTTGGACCACAAATGGTCAGTGAAAACTTGTCTACGGCAGCGAGAGTCGCGTCGGTTGCCAATTTGTCCTTGCGATCGGGGTCCAAACACGAAACCGCGGGGCTTCCCCACACAGGATGCACGCCACACTTGGCATCTTCAAGATCGCATTCGCCTAGAAACCCATTGCAGCACCATGCGCCACGATCGGAAGCTGCGAAAGACTTGAGTTGGGTGGCGGACGAAAAGTCAGGTAAACTTTCCATCGCCGGCATGGACGCGAGCACCAGACGCTCAAGATTCTGGAGGTGGTCGAAATCGGGGATTTCCTCAAGGAAAAGAAAGCACGCCAACGTAAGCGATTTGAGATTTGTGAGTCCCCATAGTGAAGGCAGTTTGGCCAGGGTAGTGAACGTCGCAAAGTGGATGAACGTGAGTGATGACATATCGTCGAACATCGCATCAGGTAGCGCCACCATGGGGCTGGACGATTTGCTTTCAACATGTCTACTCATTTCACAAGTGAGATTTTTAACCCTTTAAGGAATAATTTCGACATGACAAACAATTGAGGTACGTACAAGAACTCGAGTTTCTTAAACTCGCTAACCCAGTCGGGAAATGTTTGCGTGTGAGTGTACTCCAGTGACCTGGGTAAAGAGTGCAGCCAAAAGAAATGTCAGCTTAGCGGTCAAACCAAACAGAAGCCAGGAACTAAATAGCCTCATACAGATGCCTCAAGTTCGTGCAGCGACGCAGTTCGTCCGGAAAAACTGGAATGTAGCGGTTCGTCAACTGAATTGTCTGAAGATCTCCCATCGCAGCAAGTTGGGCCACTTTGTCGGTCACGTTGGTTGGGTTCTCCCACTCCTCGTAGGTTTTAGGCGCAATGTCTCGGTCAATCATTATGATGCATGGACACTGGGTTAAGGAGTCCGTCTTCAGGCTAGTCCATCTCCGTGCTTTTACGACGCACTCCGGGTGCGGGTGGCATGCCACATCAGACGTCCGCATGCTCTCCTCGACAAACACCACCAAAAACACTGCGAACCCCACAAAAGCGCACACTGACAGACGATGGCGCTTCGGGTAGACGCTGCTCTGCTGCTTTTTCGGGTCCTTGATGAGTTCCACGACGTTGCGGAGTCGGTAGCACAAAGTCAAATTGATGCCCATACGCGTGAAAAAGTCCAGCGCGGACATGATCCGGAGAGACTTGAGATTCTTGTAGATCACAGCGGTCTCCACGGGGTCTGCGATAACGCTAGCTCCCTGCTCAAACCACCCGGCAGGGAAAACGGCCAAGTTGATGGCAAATTTGGCACGATCGAACGTGAACGTGGAGAGGCAGTACGAAAGGACGAGCATGGGGCAACCCACACCGATGAGAAAGTCAAACCTGGTTGAAAAATCAGGTTAGAGACTCGAAAGACACTAGTGAAAAAGTGCGACGTACATAATGTCGATGAGGGTCTCCGCAAGTGGTGCTGTCTCGTACGGGACGAACATCAGAGCCGCACAAGATAAGGCGTTCGACGCGACGATCGCCGTAAAGACGCCGATCAGTGGCGCAGGTGACCCAGCTTCGAGCATTTGATAGAGGAGAACTGTTTCCAGCGCCAAGTCTCCAAATTTCAAGCCGAGTTTCTGCAGACGATCGCATTATTAGTATACCCACCAGAACATATTGCCCACATTGAACTTACAACGTATTTCCTCGCCGTGCTATCTTCTTGAGCCAGAGAAGCCGCAAAATTCACCGCCGTGGAAACCATTTTCCCGCCTTTGTGCTTTTCATCCGCGCCATTGAGCACCGTCTCGACCTTGCCAGCGAAATGAACTCTCTTTCCGGAATTGTTGATGACGTAGGCTCGTTTCGAGTCGAGTCGACGAGAAACGAGCATCTTGATCAGAACCGCGAGGTATCCCAGAGCGACGACTGAGAGGCCAAACGTGGTAACTCCCGACAAAGCTGCGGATGGTTTAATCATGAGCCAGAACGACCCGTAGTCGAAGGTCTCCGTGTTCATGACGCGGTTCACGGTCTCGTTAGGGGCGACGTTCAGTACAATCAGCCACAAAGTCCACGCCAAGCAGATACAAACGGCCAGGCCGATCACGACCGAAAGGATAGGCGAATTGACACTTTGACGAGGGTCCCCAATTGGTTTGGCTTGCGCCTGGGCTTTCGTGTACTTGCTCGACTTCTTCTCGAGACTGGAGCTCTTAACGCTAAGTGCGTCAACGTCGGCACCTACGGGGTACACTTTTTTCGGGTTAGCAGTCGAAGTGCTCGCCAAAAGGGACTTTCGCCGTAAAGGACCTTCATTTCCCACGGTGGGAAACACTTCACGCCCGTCATCTCCTTCCTGTACAGGCTTGGACGTCACCTCAGATGACTCCATATCTACGACGGCGTTTGATCAAGTGCCGCTTGGTGGAGTCGCTGGGGGTTTCACAAAAATGGTTGGCTCGATAGCGGATGTATGTTAGGGATAAGTAAGTGCTCGAAGTAAACAAAGGTGAGCGCTCGCTCGTCATCGCGGTTACCACCACGCGAATTGCTGAAGGAATCGACGTAAAGGCTGTTGATACCCTGTTGATACGGACAGTAGTAGTAGAGGGTAGTATCGTAGTCTCGTATTTCCTAGTATCGCTAGTAGATAAACTGCTGCAGTGTGGAAAAGCTACGCCAAAGGTGTAGCCTCGGACAGTTTGTAGTTTTCGGCACTAGCACTGTACCATGTGCACGACATCGGGTACGACAACGTTCCCAAATGGGGGTCGATGTGCCAGCGCAGCAGCAACTGATTGAAGGTTCGGATGACCTTGCGCGGCAAAAGTCTAGCAACCAGCAGCAACAAGACTGAGCCCGCTTGATAGACGTGCTCCCCATAGAACAGGTAGCCTGTCAGCAGCAACGCCTCCACTGTAGAGCAGCGTCTATCCATGTACGTGGTGTACGCGAAGTCGTCGCAGTCGTTGAACAGCCTCGTGAAAGGAACCCCCAGACAGTTTTCCTCAAATGACGTGAGTCGCTGCTTGGTTGGCTGTCCTCCTGCCAAGCCTGCATTGCTGACCCGGTAGTGATACATGCGGGCCCCGGGGTGCAGCTTCGTGTACATTTTGAGTAGGAACGTGATAATTGCGGCTACCAATCCCAGTGCGAGCGAAGCGAGAGCAACCACAAACACCAAATTGTACGTGAACACGTAGCAGGAATCCTGGAGCCCGCAATACTTGGCTCCGAGTGTGGATGTTCGGCGTAGCAACTGGCCATTCTTATCGCCAATGAATGCCAGTGACGTGAGTCGATAGGAGGAAATCACTGCCCCCACAGCGACAGTAGCCGCAAGCAAAATGACTTCCCACGGGAGGCGAAAGTATCTATCGAGAACTTGCTCACCGCTTCGAGCCTTGATCAGGTTGACAGTCGAGTAGGCGAATGCGAAGAAGCACAAGGAGAGATTGAGCACCGAAGCCAGGGACAGCGTACCAGTGGATAGTCCGAGGTAGTACATGTTCGAGTTGAACGCGAGGTGATACGTCACCTGAGCCAGGTAAAAAGGCTGCATGCGGCCGTTCTGGCAGCGGTAGGCCCAGATCTGCGCGAGAATCACCGAGCGCTTGTGCGACATCACTTGGTAGAGACTAACGACGCCCATAAGCAGAATTTGAGAGACCACGACGCAAGGCAGGACGCTCAGCTCCACGGTATCTGCGTACCGACTACGGAACACGCTGATGATCTGCTCAAGTCGCGTAGGGTCTGTGGTGCTCAGGTCGTCCGTGTACTCCCACTCGGAGTTGTATTGATTCCGGACGCAGACGTCGCCCGTCGAGCAAACTGGCAGATCATCGGGCGCTTGCAGTGTTAACCCGTACGAGCGCCAGTGATCCAGCAGAGTGCAAGTGTCCTCGACGTAAACGCCAGTAGTATTCACCGTCCGAACCCGACAGCCAGCGTAGTAGGACCGAAAAAGAGGCTGCGTGACCGTGGTGAGTCCGTAGATGGTCGGCTTCGTCGTAATATAGCGAGAGATGGGAGGGAGGCTGCTCCCAGTGAACTCGTACGGGAAGAGCTTGAGGATGTCGGGCACGACCGCCAACAGGTCTTCTCCTTCCGTGGCAAAAACCAGCTTCTCTCCGACGATGCCTTCGTTCGGGATATCTGGCCGACAGTCTGTGTAGTGTGGGAACGTATTGATGTCCGCGACCGGCACGGAGGAGTACTCGGAGCTGCCTTTCACCGACTGGAACTTGTGCAGGCGTAGCAGAACGCCAATATTCCAGCGCGAAACGCACAGCTCTTTCCTCTCGACTGCAACCTCGAGCTCTCGTCTCATCTGCGGAGGCAGCGACAGTCCCAGGGTGTTGATGACGCTGAGAACGCCGTCCGGACCGCTAGCGAGCACGACGTTAGGCGTCCCCCAGTCGTTCGTTCCGGTCGAGCACACGGCTCCGTTGGCGTCGAGGTCGTCTGCAAGAGCGAGAGCTGCTGGCGAGAGGCGACTGTAGTCGTTGTTGGCCACGTCTGCAGTGGCGATGGCTTGCATGTCTTCGTACGCTGGTTTGCTCAGAATCGCGTCCGTCCCGAAGGCACTGAGCTGGATCAGCACCTTTCGGCAGGAGCAAATGCACCCAGAGCAGCCGCCATGCATGACCGAGTCCAGTTGGCTGTAGGCGAAGTAGCTGTCCTTAGCCTCGATAAAGAAAGTGGCGCTGGAGAAGTAGTTCGTGATGCCACACAAGGCGAGCAAGAGCAGCGGCGCGAGCAAACAGCGTCCGCTCACAGCCACAACCGCCTGCAAAACCGAAGGGTGGAGAGCGGATCTCCAGTTGCGACTACTCTGCTGACGCTGCTTCTCTGCGATGTACTGGGCCGCCCATGCTCCGCTGCGCCCGACGTCCTTGTTCGGCTCTTTTGGAGAGTCCATGGCTGGGGTACTTCGACAGTGAAGGTGGTGGCCCGGCAGCTGAGACGCTCAGCCTGCCAAACTTTAGGGAAGCTGCGTCTACCACGTTTGGAACGAAACCCTCCTCACCTTATGAGCGGATCGTTCAGAACGACACTGAGAGCGTTCGTGTAGACACGCAACATTGGACTGACACTGGGAGACACGCAAGATCAGTGTCTGACAAGAAGCTGTGGACGGTTTTGGAGAAAAAGTTGGGAACGAAGGCAATTCAATCATCAGACGCTGACCCAACAATTGATCGCGTTCAAGTCACAGCTTCGCTGTCGTAAATTTGTGGATTCTTATGCAATTCCCTAGCAGGAAGCACGACATTAAACTGCACACGGAGCGATCGTCCACGAGAGAAATCCTAGTCTTAAGGAGCTACTGCAATTGTACGCACTTGTCTGTCTTCGTGAGCCTGCGACGCAGCAAACTTGACAGCAATTGTGGTTGCAATACGTCTCTTTTGTTTTGCGAGTGCTTTCTCTATCTGTGGTAGCCATAGCGGCCAATGCACGCGGCTCCATTGAGTATTAGACGAGAGCGTTATGGAAGCTACACGTTTCTCTTCCTCGAGGCTTGAGCTCAACGGCTAGTTGAGGCTTCGGCCATCTCTCGTATTGGCAGTTCCCGCAGGGTATATTTGTTTTCGGAGAGATCGACGCCCCTGTTGAACAAATCGATTGTTCAGAGCTATCGAGACTGACACCGAACCAATGCCGCTCAAACTGTTCTAATGTCGACTCGGCACCTAGTTTCTTAGTGTATTGAGTCCATCCGAACTTTAATACGCCATCCCGGACCAACTCTAAATCTTATGCTACTTACACCCCAGCCACGCCTCGAACTCGGGGTTGCAAGGGTCACCTACGCCCCTCGCTATCTGTCGCCGACGCATTTCGATTGGAAACGGGTTTGCCGTACAAGCGATAGCCATGAATCGAGCATTGTAGCACATGGCCTCCACACCACCGGGCCATTCGCACTGTCGATACATAGTGCCGTTGCATGGAGCCATGATGTCGGGAGTCGGTGGTCCCTCGAGAACTCCAGGCTGGAGAACAGGACCGCAAGTCGTGGCGTCAAACTTCTCCACTGCTGCGAGCGTTGCTGCAGTCGCTACATTTTCTGTGCGGTTCGAAGCCAAACACGGTACAGCTGGACTCCCCCAAATCGGGTGCACCCCGCAGTTCCCATTTTGCAGATCACAAGTTCCAAGAAAACCGTTGCAGCACCAAGCTCCGCGGTCGGATGCAGCGAACGACTTGAGGTCCTTGATCGGGGAAAAGTCGGGCAAGCCACTGATCGCTGGTACGCACGAAAGTACCAGCCGCTCAAGGTTTTTCACTTTGTCAAAGGCCGGAATCTCTTCGAGGAGGAGAAATACAGCTAAGGTGAGCGACTTGAGGTTGCTAAGTCCGTCAAAAGGTGGCAACTTGGTCATTGGAATAAACGCTGCGAAGTGAATAAAGGTGAGTGCTGACATGTCGTCGAACATATCGTCGGGTAGAACGACCATGGGGCTCGAGAACTTGCTCTCGACGTGGCTAAATGGTTAAACGGAAATTAGAAATAGGCATCGGTATCCTGCAAAGCGGCAACCGGAACTTACAGATATTCCAGTTTGGTGAACTCTTTGATCCACGCAGGGAATGTTTGTGTGTGGGTGTACTCCAAAGACCTGGTAGAGCAGCTCAGATACAATAGTTAGGCTTAAAAAAAAAACTGGTGAGATAAAAAAAATCGTACAAATGCCTCAAACTTTTGCAGCGACGAAGCTCGTCCGGTAAAACACCGAGATAGCGGTTGGTCAACTGAACCGTTTGCAGCTCGCCCATAGCTGCGAGCTGAGCCACTTTATCCGTGATGTTGGGTGGATTCTCCCACTCCGCGTAGGTTTTCGGGGCGATATCGCGGTCAATCAACATTAAACACGGACACTGGGTCAATGATTCATCTTCCAGAATCGTCCATCGGCGAGCATTCACGACGCACTCCGGATGGGGTTTACACGCAAGAGTAGACGTTCGTGTACTCTCCTCGATAAACACGACCAGCACGAAGGCAAATACCACGAGGAAAGCCGCTCCGGCACGATGACGTTTCGGGTAGATGCTGCTCGTCAGCGTTGCCGGGTTGCGGATGAGGTCGATCGCCAGCCAAAGCCGCACGCAAAGGGTGACGTTGACGCCGATACGCGTGAAGAAGCTGAGCGCAGACATGATCCGTAGCGACTTCAGACTCTCGTAAATCACGGCGGTCTGCTCGGCGTCTGCAATGACGCTTGCTCCCTGTTCAAACCACCCCGCAGGAAATACCTCGAGGTTGATAGCAAACTTGGCGCGGTCGAACGTGAAGTTGGAGAGGCAGTAAAGCAGTACGAGCATGGGGCATCCGACGATAACAAGAAAGTCAAACAGAATGTCCATCAGAATCTCAGCGAGTGGGGCTTTCTCGTACGGAACGAACATCATTGCAGCACACGCGAGCGCGTTGGATGCAACGACCACCGTAAATATCCCGATCAGTGGCGTCGGTGACCCGGACTCGAGCATCTGATAGAGCAACAGCGTTTCGAGCGCCAAGTCTCCGAATTTCATGAATAATTTCTGCACAAAATGAGGGTAAGCGAACTTAGGATGGAAAGCAAGCACAGCAGGTCAACGTACAATCCCCTTGCGCGTCGAGCTGTCTTCGCGCGTGAGCGACGCAGCCAACTTGATCGTCGCAGAGGTCATTCGACTCCCGGTTCGCTGATCCACCACGTCATTCAAAGTCTTCTCCATTTTGTCCAGCAAAACCTTTGTAGTCCCGTGGTGGACTAGGTAGGATTGTTTCGCGCTCCGTAGACTCAACACAATCTTCACGAGAATGGCAATGTACCCGACAGCTACGAGCGACAAGCCAAACGCTGCGAAGCCCACCAAGACCTTAGAAGGGTCAACCATCAGCCAGAACGAGCCGTAGTCGAAGTTCTCGGTGCTCATGACCCGATTCACCGTGTTGTTGGGCACCACATTCAGCAGGATTAGCCACAGCGTCCAACCCAGACAGATACACACCGCTATCCCCGTAATTATGAGACCTGTCGGCGACCCATTCTTCAGCCTCGAGGCGGATCTGGGCCCGTTGTGGTCCTTCTTGAGTGTTTTCGTAGATGTTTGCAGTGGGTAGATCTTGTCAGGCGGGGCAGAAGCGACGTTCGTTGTGTGTTTTCGGTGCAAGGGGCCGTCAAACACTTCGCGTTCGCCATCTTCGTCCGCCTGAAGAGAGCGGAAGCCAGGCTTCTCCATCTCACCGCCTGCGACCTGGTTGCTTCCAGACGACGAACTCACAGAGAAGTGTTTTGGAACTTGGCTGGTTGACAAGAACGGGATGACGCGGATGAAACGGACGCACTTTGGTCCTGCGGGCCACCCCAAGCTGCCTATTATTACGCACAATGCCAAGCACGCCCATCGCTCTCGGAATGGGCGACAACATCTGAACAATAGCGATGACTGTACGGCACTGCATCAAACGACATAGTATGACGTCGACTTCTGAATTACACTCACCACCGAAGCCCTGGGCTGGTTCGCGGCGTCGCATTTCAGTCAGGGACGGGTTTGCAGTACAAGCGGTCCCGTGAATCGAGCATTGCGGCACGTATAGTCGACTCGGTCAGACCTCTCGACACAGAGTTTAATTGCCCCATCTACACTTTCGCTGACGAGGGTCTCTCTCTACCTGTTCTACATCAAATTGACATCTCCGCAGCAATTTAGTAAAGCCACAAAGTAAACGCATACACACGGGATTGTATGAACAAAATCCGTCTTCTCTCGTCGCTAGCCACATGGAGCGCTTCCACTTCGCGCGACTAGCTAGCTACCGTATCTACAGATAAAAAAGTGTGTATGCGCACATCCAAAAACTGCCCGCTTACAGCACGCTGACGTTGTCACGCGGGGTGCGGAAGTTGGCGAGCGCGCCGTGAGCCATCGTGGACTGCGGAGTCTTGCTTTCCATCTCCTCGAGCTGAGCCTTTTTCTTACGGACCGCGAAGATGGCGGCAGCGGCAACCATACCAGCCGCGCCACCGAGACCCAGCACAACATACGGCGTGTTGTTGGTGCTGTCAGTGCCCGACTTGTTGTTGACCGTCTGCACGTCGTCTTCCTTCGAGGAGGCAGGGGTCTCTCCAATCTGCTGGGTAGTGTCACCCGTAGTCTGGGTCGTCTGGTCCGACTGCTGCGTGGTAGTAGAGCCGACGCTCTCGGCGTTCACCTTGCGCAGGTTGTTCACACCGGCCTCAGCGGACCCCGACGCAGACTTGGACGACTGGTTGATGTTTCCAGCCGAACCAGCCGAAGCGGAAGCAGAGGTCGAAGCAGAGTTACCCTGCTGCTGGTTCTGCTGCTCCTCGGTAGGCGTAGGCGTAGGAGTGGGGGTCGGCGTGGGCGTGGGTGTAGGAGTCGGCGTAGGCGTCGGCGTGGGGCTGGGCGTCGGACTGGGCGTAGGCGCCTGCGTCGGGGCAGGCGTCGGAGCCGGCGTCGAGCCTCCCGTTCCGCCAGGGCAGAACGTCAGGTCGAAGTCCGTGGAGATCGGGCACGTGTGCGTCTTGGTGTCGTCCTTGGGGAACTGGTAGCCGTCGGCGCATCCGTCCTCCATGCACGTGAGCTCAACGCAGCGAGCGCCGTCCTGCGAGTGAGGGGAGATCTGCATGGCCACGTTGAAGCCAACGCCGCCAGTCAAGTCCTTACACGCCTGCAGGCTGGAGCAGTACTCGGGCTGAGGTGAAATCAAAAAGCATGACGTTAGCGTCCCTTTCGAACAGCAAACGAGTCAGTAGCAACGTACCCCGCTCTTAGGACCCGTGGGGATGATGCTGATGTCGAACCAGGCCATGCCGCCCATGCCCGAGAACTCGGCCACTGCAACAGACAACAGAACCAATTAGCCTATTATCAACGGTGAACTGATTGCTCTGCTTGAACGTACGAGTGGCTTGGGCGCCCGTGCCCCACTTGAACACGTGCGAGGCTGTACCCGCTGGGACGGACTTGGTGGTGGTGCCTCCTGACGCGACCTGCTCCGAGTCGGAGCCGCTGGGCGTCACGTGGGACAGCGTCATGCTCTCGTCGCACATGTTGGACACGTAGACGTTGAATCCCTGGGCGACGCCGTTGAGCAGCGCGAGGCCCATGAGGGCGCGCGAAAGCGTCTGCATGACCATCCTAGACAAGTTGTACGCCTTTGCTGATCCCTTGGAGAGATGCAAGAGCGTGGGGGAGAATTCCTGAATGGAGAGGCCACGGAGCTGCGGCCTGTCCTGTACGGTAGGTCTCTCTACCACGCGAGCGAACGACTGCGGGAGACACATCCAGCCGGTGAGAGAGCCAGAGGCGGATGATTAACGTTTTGCTGCTCGAGCTCGAGCATTTCTCTGTGCGGACAGCCCCCGAGCCACAAACTCGGCGCGACCAGAGCCTTGACACCTGCGTCGTTGGATTGCAGAGCCCGGGACTGCAAGCGTTACTGTAACTCACACCTAGTGCAACAAACCACCAGCAGGTTTTGCGAACTTCGCTTGTCAGGTTCGCATTGCGTTCTCGCTCTGGTGAATTCAGACACGAAGGGGCCACGGCATCCTGGCACAAGGTCCGTCCTTCACGACGCCGCTCTCGTCAATTTACCCACGTCGAGGTGACTGATGTCAACGTTCGCACGAGATCGTGGGCCGCGATCGGCGCCACCGAGAGACGACGGCGGAATATGCTCGAAAACGCCACTTTGGAGGTGCGCGGCTCAGAGCAAACTTCAAGCAGTCGGACGGCAAGGGACAGACTATCCTATTCGACTTCGCCACTTGACGCCTCGCCTTTGCCTTCCGACTCTGGCGAGATGACGGGACGCGAATGCACTTTGGCGGAAGCTTGCAACGTGCTCTTCTGCCCCAGAGCGAGGTGTCATGGTATGCCTGATACAAAGCTGCTCGGCTGTATCGGGTAAAGTGGCTATTGCGCTCTGCAGATGATCCCACGCGTGTGTCTGTATCGGTAAATGTAGCTCATGTCGGTGTCTGGGGCGACATGAAGCAGATGGGTCCAGTGGGAATGGGGCACCGCCTCCAGACGGTGGAGCCTGGCAGGCCGGAATTGAGCAGCGAGTAGCGTATTGCAGACATGCATGAAGTTACACGTACTGACAGTATTAATACATGTAACTTATGCAGCCCGTAGCACTTTACTGAGGGTTGCGACGATCGAAGTTGTCGGCAGAGGTGTCTTCCACCAGCTGGCGAAAAACACCTTGTTGTACTCAACGAAGGTCTATCCAGCAGAAGCGATGACAAATGTTCGTTTTAAAACGCGATGGAAGTAAGTTTAGCTGGAACTTACATTCGTGTTGAGTCCAGGTACGGTCGCGGTTATGACTTTGATCTCCTTGATGCCGCGCTTAACGACGCGGTGAGCGATGTCATGAGCACGAAGACGTTCGACCACATTGGCAACGTTCGGTCTGTCCATGGTGGTAATCGGATACATGAAACTTACTTTAGTGTAGTAGTGAGATTGGCCTGTCGGCAGAGCGCGTGGCATCAAAACAACGAAAGTCATCTCCTTACAGGTCGAGAGGGTTCTGGGAGAGCAAACTACCTTCGGTCACGAAGTTGGCGGCTTCTCTTACCCATGAGGACAGTTCAGCAAGGAAACTCGTTGATCGGAAAACCACGCTCACTTCTGTACTTCTTGCTACTGCTAAGAAACTCGGAATGAAAATTGTCGACTTGACTACTCTATCAGATGCTGGAGTCCGGTATTCTAACTGCGCTTCTAGGAACATTTTCAGCCGCTGTAGTGTTGAGGTTTGCTCCTTACCAGCACGCATTGCCTGCTGAGTCGTTGCACGGATATTCTGCCATGTACTTCTGGAAATCATTCTCATAAGCTGCGAGTGTGCCGTGTGGTAGATTTAACCGCTTGGTCGTCGTTGGATACTCTGTCATTAACTCCCACTCCGCTGTCAGCTTTGATCGCGCCAAGTTTGCCATTAACCTGCAAGTGTTTCCAACACGATGGTTTGAACAAGACGCCAAACAGAAGTCATCTACCAGAACCTCAAGTCTCTACGTATTGTGTAGTTCGTGAGTAAATTGGATTCATTATCACTCTCTGGTTGAGGCTACAGCATCTCGTCAATATCATTTTAAATTAAATAAAAAATTTTGCTACCGGCCGATATCAGCTCTACCCGACTTCTCATGGATCAAGAACCTCAAGTCCGTTGTTGCTCTGGATCGAGCAACTTGGTGCTGCAATGGCTTTCTTGGAGCCTGCGACTTGAACGACAATAACTGTAGATTTAATTTCGTATTGGGAGCTCTATCTGCTATTTGCCTGTCCTCGAATCAATCGTGCACACTACCGGTACATGTAGCGATCCACGAGACTGTGGAAAAGTTTGCTTCGACCACAACATTTGTGGGCCTATTGATCTTCCGGAAAATCCTCCTTCTGAGCAGATGATGGTCCCTGTAATAGCAACATGTATCGACAATATCAATAGCCAGGAAGTATTGAAGGCATGTGCTACAACAGGTTTCTGAGGAATCGAATCCATACTCCAACGAAATGAGACGTCATCAGACAGCTCAAGGCGTGGGTGATTTGTGTGATCCCGAGGTCGAAGCTTGGTTAGGATGCAAGCAGGTCCACAGCGGCCTATGTGATGCTGTCTCGATGAAAATGCGCAGCTATTCGCAAGTTATGCTTTGTAAAATAACAGAACCTCGATCATCTACGATGGCAAACGGCCAGAGTTGTGGCCATCAATCGGACGTAGCATAGCGTGGGGATAGAGGATATCTCAACAAGATTGACGAGTCCAGTTTCCACCTTTAGCTTTGCTCGATCGCACGTGATACCAAATAAGCTCAAACGACCAGGTCTGAATAATATTCTAGTTGCTCTTCATTGGAGGACAAGCACTGAGGCGCAGCTGGCAAATGAAGGACCTCCAGGTTAAGTTGGAGGAGGACGAGGATCGCGAGGTTTTTGCCGAGGCTTTACAGCAGAAATCCACTGCTGAAGGTGGCATCTCAACTTCACCGAAGAAAGTTCATCCATTGGGGCCAAAGAGCAACAGCGTCAATGTGAAGGAGCTCTCGACGGGTGCTGAGGTTACTGGAACAGGTCAAAGAAGACAGACTATCCTACTTCTAGGGGTTTTAGGCCTTGTAGTATGCACTTGTCTGGGATGGACGGGCTGGCTCATTCTCTTGAACGTCGCCCCCAACGACACAGTAAATCGCATTATGGACACAGAGACGTTCGACTATGGTTCCTTTTGGCTAATGATCGACACATCCAAGATGCTCGTACGGTTTGCTACCTTTGGGCTATCGGCTGTAGCTATCGCCTACCTCGGAGTGCTTTTCAAGATGGTTCTATCTCAGAGGTGCTCGAAACGGAGCCACACAGTCCGCAGCTCCTCTAGAGCAGCCAGTTTAATCAAGAAAATGGAAAAGGCTGTGGACGATGCCACGTCGGAGCGCACAATGTCTTCAAATGCGGCCACGCTGGTAGCGTCACTAGTTCACAAGGAGAGCTCAACAAGAAAAAACATCGTAGGTTCCATTAGAAAGCCAGCAGCGATCGCATGCCACGCGTTTGCTGACGTGTCTTGTTCTTACTTGCGTCCAGAAATTGCTCATGAAATTCGGCGACTTGGCATTGGAGACTTTTCTTCTCCATCAGACGCTCCAGGCTGGGTCACCCGCAGTGCTCATTGGCATCTTCACAACGGTGGTAGCGTCTAATGCGCTATGTTGCGCAGCGATGATGTTTGTTCCGTATGAGCGCGCACCGCTGGCCGAGATTCTGGTCGATATTCTGTAAGTAAATCGACTACTTGGAGAATTCGACATGGCTGCTAAAACTAAGTTTTGATCTTCCTACAGATTTGATTTCCTGGTCGCTGTGGGGTATCCGATGCTGGTGCTATTCTATTGCTTCTCCACTTTCACCTTTGACCGAGCCAAACTCGCCATCAACCTCCAAGTGTTTCCGATGGGGTGGTTCGAACAGAATGCAAACGTTATCGCTGACCCAGTACAGACTGCGGTCATTTACAAGATCCTCAAATCGCTCCGGATCATGTCTGCACTCGAGGGTTGCTCGAAAATGCTGGTCAACTTCATGCTCTGCTACCGACTGTTTGACGCAGTGGCCCTTATCCAAACCCCACGAAGAAAGCACCACGGTAGCGTGTATCCAAAGAGCAGTCGCCTCGGAGCTTCGATCCTCGTGCTTTTCGCCGTCGTTTTGATCATTTTCACTGAAGAAAGTGTGCGGACATCCTCCCAGGCGTGCCAGCCCCATCCCGAGTGTGCGGTTCATGCGCGAAGGTGGATTACTTTGAAGAGTGACCTACTGACCCAGTGTCCCTGCTTGATCCTAATCGACCGCGACATCGCTCCTAAAACGTTCGCAGAGTGGGAAAAACCACAGAACGTGATGGAAAAGGTTGCCCAGTTAGCCACGACGGGGGACTTGCAAGCTCTCCAGCTGGCAAACCGATTTCTGCCGACACTTCCCGACGAGCTTCGCCTCTGTACGAACTTGAAACACTTGTAAGGGATTTGGTTGCTGTAAATTGTTTTGCACGCGCTCGCCTTAACGCTTGTCTCTCCGTGTTGATGCAGATCTCTGATGTACACACACACGCAAGTTTTCCCACCTTGGGTCAAAGAGCTCAGGAATCTCGAGTTCTTGTACGTTCTGCCATCAAATGTAAATTTGATCTTTGGTGCTAATACTCGGTGATAATTGACTTGGAAGGCACGTGGAAAGCAAGGCCACCAGTCCGATGGTGTTTCTACCCGATGACATGTTTGATGACATGCCCTCACTCACTTTTATTCACCTCGCGTTCTTCCTTCCGATGTCGAGCCTTCCGTCGTTTCAAGGTCTGGTGAATCTCAAGTCGCTAACGCTGGCCTTGTTCATCTCTCTGAAGGAGCTCCCGTCGTTTGACACCCTCCACAAGCTGGAGCGCCTCGTTCTCGCGTGTCTGTCAGAAATCGACAGTTTACCCGACTTGACGGCACTCCAAAATCTAAAGTCGTTGGTCGCAGCAGATCGAGGCGCGTGGTGCTGCAATGGGTTCCTCGGAGACTGCAATTTGGACGACGAGAGATGTAAAGTGCAGCCGATTTGGGGCAACCCTGCAGCGACTTGTCTGCCCTCGAATCGGACCGAGAAAGTGGCGACCCCAGCAACGATTCAACTACTTCAAAAGTTTTCAAAGACCATTTGCACTCCTGTGCTCCCACCGGGGGCTATGGAGGGCCCACCCACCCCAGATAACACGGCTCCGTGTGACGGGAAAATGTATCGACAGTGCAAAAGAATTGACAATGTCGAAGCAATGTGCTATAACGCACGCTTCATGGGCATTGCTTGTACGGCCAACCCGTTCCCGATTCAGATGAGGCGCCGCCAGATTGCGCAGGGTGTGGGGGACCCGTGTGACCCCGAGATCGAGGCATGGCTGGGATGCAATGATCCGAATAAACGTGAAGTAAACTCAGAGCTCAGCTATGCTACGTTTCGCAAATATGTATAATATGCAGGTCTCAATCCCCACAAACAGCGGCGTAGCGTATATCTGAAAGGCAATCGCATTGCGCCGCATTCCTCACAATTTTTGCGGTACTGCTTGTAGTGTTTGTCCAGAAGAGCGTGCGAACTTCCACGATGGCTTGTAAACCACACCCAGAGTGTGTCTTGAAACTTGCGAACGCTTCAGCTGACCAACCAATAGTCCTCCCATATAATCCTCGCCGTTGCTAAAGCACCACTGAAGTTTGACCAATGCAATGCACGATAGACACACTCGATGATGCCGGGACATCGAACCTAGACATTGTACATACGACCGTACAGTCGATGGCGTTGAGTGAGCTCTGTACGATGGTCCTCGTGCTGTCGTGGGGTCTCACAAGTGCTCATTCAAGCGCTTTAACACCACGAATGTAAGGACCGAGACGTGACGAGCACGTCAAGGCCCGCATATCCAAACTACAACATCCACTATTACGCAAAGACAAGTGGGTAAGTAAAGACCATGCACTGTGGTGCATGATCTCTGTCGTGCACATTTACTTTTGTATAGCGCACGTCAACCCACTTCAACTTGAAGTGGATTGACCAATCAAATTCATTCATTTTAGCACCGCCTTGGGCACTGCCCAGACGGCCGGCCACACGGCCTTAACCAACTAATATCACTTTGCAATTGCGTCTAACCACCTACACGCTTCCACATCGCGGACTACCTTCACTCGCGGCCTTCTACTAGCTCAAGCTTTACATCTGGTAGCACTTACGGTCATTTTCGCCGGGCAAGTGGTCAGAAGATCTTCAATCGACCGACTCGACTCGCTACTTCGGCTTTCAGCTCGACTACTGCTACAGTATCCGGGTTAGGGTTACTGCTTTCGCATATACTGCTACTCTACGTGTTCTCTGACTTAGCGGCATTAACGCTTTTCGCTAGCCGTATAAAGTCTTGCATAATCGACATTAACGCTTTTCGCTAGTCGATTACGCTAACTAGCCTCACGCTTTTTGCTAACGGTTAGTTATCCGAAGGATTTGTACTAGTTTAACGCTTTTCGCTTCACTAGTCACCTTCCCGCACGTAAGCCTAGTATATTGCGGAAACCTTTGGCCTTGTATGACCAAGGTGAACAACCAAAAAAGTAAAAACCTCAACTCAAACCCAGACCCTAATCTACAAGCAGTAGATCGACTTCGTATTAAGGGATTAAACTCAGTTAATCGCCTTGCAAGCTTAACTCACCACTTACAAGACCAGGAGAAGAGTTTTCACTCCAAGTCCGAGCGTATACTTTATCGAGAAGCTTGCCGTATCCTAAGTTTACAAGTGGTGCGTATTCATAACACACTCACTACTGTATTCGACCGTGAACTTAAGGAGAGCTCGCGTAAAAGAGCACTTGAAGAGGCTCAAAAGGAAGAGCTACTTGTTCAGGGTTTCTGCCAGAAGAAATCCAATTACAAGGCAAAGCGCCAACGCTTGAATTAGCGCTAAGTAGCGTTGTTTAAGTGTTGTTTTAAACTTTTTCGCATTGTTTTAGTGTAATTGCACTTTGGCTCAGCCAATCAGTAGTTGCCTAAACCCCAGCACCCGTATAATTCCGAATTTGAGAATCCGCGAAATTTTCAGTCGTTTCCTGAATTTTCGCGTAATTTTCGAGTAAGCTTTGGCGTAAGCTTCGGGTATTTTTCCAGTCTATGCCTAAGCGTACTGCTCGTGAGTGGGAAGAAGATCAGCAACATCGTCGCATTCTCACCATTGAACAAGCCGTTCAACGCGCTTTCACAGTTCGTGCTGCTATCCATTTGCAGTACGAGGTTACTTGCTTGACGGAACATCTCCGTGAAGTTTTCTTTCCGTTTTTCGAAACTCACCTCGACCGTGTTATCAAGACTGAGTTTGGACTGTTTCTCTACGAGACCGTCGACAACTTGAACACCTGCGTCAACCGCATCGACACCGAAGTTCGTGCTTTCGTTGATCGCGTTATCAGCATCAAGCGCGCCCGTTTCGAGTAGCTGTTGACAGTGTCGTTATAGCTCTAGTTCTAGTAGCTAGCAGCTGTAGATTCGTAGCGTAACTTTAATCAGCTTTTAGCTCAAGTTACACTATCATGACTTCGTTAAATCCTGGCGGATGGTCTGCTGACCGTCTGACACAGTCTGTGGTCGAAATGGTGCAGAAGCAACAAGCACTAATCGACGTTTTGACTTCGCAACGCAAGGAAGTCAAAGTTGAAGGTATAAGCCTACCTCGCTTCTATGGAAACATGGGTGACTCGGTTGAATTGTACTTCGACCAAGTTATTCATTACTTTGAGGCGAAGAACATTAATTGGCAAGATGAGAATCAGAGTAAGCGCATCATTGCCATGATGACTGCCAATTTCAGGGGAAATGCTGCTGCATGGTACATGCTTTGCAGGGATTCCATTAGTGACGTCCAAGACTTGATCCAGAAGCTCACGAAGGAATTTGTTCCTCCGGATCTTCAGGAGCGTCTTCGAGATCGATTGTACAGTCTCAAGCAAAAACGTTGTTCTAGCTTGGAGGACTACATCTCTCGGTTCCGCGTTGCTATCATGCAAGTCAAGGACATGAGTGAGCTTGACAAGATCACGTACTTCATTCGAGGTCTTGTTAGCCCCACGAAAGAAGAAGTTCAGTATCGTCGTTGCACGACGGTATCTGAGGCTCTCTCAATTGCACTCGAGTATGACAGATCGCACTTTCGTGCTGGTCCGTTTCAGAAGAATCGTTGGACACCTCCAAGATCTTTTGGACGTTCCAACTCCACGTCATTCGCTCGTTCCAACACGGCTCCACAGCGTCCTGCTGACAATGAACCTGAGCCTATGGAAATCGACACTGGTCATGTGCATAACCCCCGCCGTGACAATTATCGTCGCCCTGTTCAGAACAATAACCGCAACAGTGGCAACCCGAAGAAGTGTCGGTACTGTAAGAAGCCTGGTCACACGATTGAACAGTGCTTCAAGCTTCAAAATCGACAGAATCATGGAGCGAACAACAGCTTTCCGTCTAACACTAAGCGTGGTCAGTTCGCTGTTCACACTTTGGCCACTGAAAAGCCAGAGTCCGTTGAAGTTGTTGAGATAAATGATCTCAACGCTGCTACCATCCAGTCACTACCAGCTCCGAATGAGTTGATTCGGAAGCCAGGTCTGTGTGAAGGCAAACGTGTTACCATTATGTTAGACACGGGAGCCACATGCAATGTCATTCGTCCTGGATTGGTGGATACTATTCCTGACACCATGATCTCTCAAGTCACCTTATTTGACGGAAGCACAACGAAAAAACGTGCCGTTCACAAGGGCAAGGTCACTATTGAGATGGATGGCTATCGATTCAGAGACTTAGAGGTCCTGGAATGGTCTATGAGTCCTGAACACGATGTCATTCTCGGAAAACCTTGGTTTACCAAGTACCAACCAATTATTGATTGGCGTACTCATCACCTGCAGTTCAAACCGCAAGGAATAAAGCCAGTGTTGCGCAAGGTGGAAGTATCTGGTGCTGAGTTCAAAGCCAAAGCCAAGCGCCATGACTACGATGAGATTTACCGCGTCAAAATTACTCCAGCTCAACCTGTCACGGAGGAACCACAAGAAATTGTGCCTCTCCTTGATGAGTTTGCTGACGTGTTTCCAGACGTTTTACCCGATGGGTTACCTCCTCATCGACGCGTGGAATTCGAGCTCAACATGAAGTCAGATGCTATGCCAAGCACACGCGCACCTTTTCGGCTCTCGAAGACAGAACAAGATGCCCTTGATCTGTTTGTCGAAGAAAAGTTGAAGAAAGGTTGGATCGAACTATCCGATTCACCTTGGGTCTCCAACATCTTTGGTATCCCGAAGAAAGACCCGAAATCAGGGAAACAACTTTCTCGAGCTGAGTGGCTACGGTCGGGAAATGCTACGTTACCGATTCGTTGGGTGATTGATTATCGTTGGCTCAACTCGCAAACGATCATCGCCAGAATTCCACTCCCAAGAGTTGACGAAACATTTGACAAGATGTATGGATGCATCATCTTCTCAGTCTTGGATCTCGCGCAAGGTTACCATCAGATGAGGATTGCCTTGAAAAGTCGTCAGTACACAGCGTTCCGCACTCATTCTGAGACCTATCAGTGGTGTGTTGCGCCAATGGGTCTTGCTGGAATGCCAGGTGTCTGGTCACGTCTTATGCGTGTCCTACTAGGCAAATATCCGTTTATCGTGGTGTATCTGGATGACATTTGTGTATTTTCCAAGAACATGAAGGAGCATCTGCAGCATCTCCGCACGCTCTTCGAAGTGTTACGCAGAGAGAAGCTGTACTGTCATCGTTCGAAGTGTCATTTTGGGCAGAATCAAGTGCAGTTCCTGGGTCACACCGTGTCAAGTCAAGGTATCGCGGTGGATTCCAAGAAAACTGAAGTGATCACCAATTGGCCAATTCCCATGAACCAAAAGCAATTGCAAAGCTTTTTGGGTCTAGCAGGCTACTACCGTCGCTTCATTTACAACTACGCGACAATCGCCTTACCGTTTGGACCTCTAGTCAAGAAGGACCATACCTGGAATTGGAATGAAGAGCATGATACCGCCTTCAGCAAGCTAAAATCAGCATTGCAATCCGCCCCAGTCCTGACTTTACCGAATTTCCCTCTTCCGTTCATCGTGACAACCGATGCTTCAGGATATTGTGTGGGTGGAGTACTTTCGCAAAAGCACAACGGACACGATCATCCGTTAGCTTTCCTCTCCAAGAAGTTGGGTGTGCATGAACAAAATTGGCCTACCCACGAGAAGGAACTCTATGCAATTAAGCTGTCGCTGGAAAAATGGCGTCATTACCTCTATGGTCGTCATTTCGACATCTACACGGACAACAGTGCATGTCAGTGGTTGTTACACCACCCGAAGGTTTCTTCGAAGCTTGCACGCTTCTTGACCTTCTTTGCTCAGTTCGACTTCACCCTGCATCACCTGAAAGGATCGATGAATGTCGTAGCTGATGCACTATCCCGTCCTCCAATGGATTCAACTCCGACTGCGTTGATATCACCACAATTGGCTCCGCCTCTTGTCTGCACAATCAGTTTTCATCATTGTGAGTCTGGAAGTGATAAACCGACATCGAGTTTTCGCGTAATTAGCGATCTACGCACAGTCGATGCTTTGCTATCGACCCCAGACAGTCAAATCGCGACGGTTCCAGCCTCACAGAGTGTTGCGCGTTCCGCTATCAATACGATCAGCTTTCATACGTGTACACCGCAGTGTGCCAGTTTTGGATCACGCTACCATGCACAGCAACATGATGGAGACTCCCAGAAGGTGAATACGACCATGATATCTGCAGCTCTCTCGCCTGTTGAATTTTCGGGGGAGGAGATGGCGGATGTTTCTACTGGTCACATCGCCTTACATGATCTTTCCGATGGTTATCTCTACACTCCTGTTCAAGATGCAGAAATTGCCACATCAGTTGTGCAAATGCAACATGCAAGTTCGCTAGGATGGACTTCGAATCTCAAAGAAGAGTTCATCAAAGCCTACCGCACTGATCCCGGATTTCGTGACAAGTGTCGTAGTCCGCATGATCCATACATACTCAAGGATCAATTGCTTTATGTGCAATTCACGGACAACAAGGAGTCCAAAGTGATGAGACTTTGTGTCCCGAAATCGCAGCGCAATCATCTAAGGACGAAGATTATTGAGCAATTTCATGATTCCAGTATTGCCGCGCACCCAGGAATTCGTCGTACGTACCTCCGTATCAAGCAATGGTACTACTGGGCGTCGCTTCATGAAGACGTTTCTGATTACGTGCAAAGTTGTGAAACATGCACACGTTGGAAGCACAGCAACGCCAAGAAGAATGGCAAGCTGATTCCAATTCCGATTCCTAAGGAATGTTGGGAAGTCATCTCCATGGATTTCGTTACTGGATTGCCAGAATCAGATGGCTATGATGCTATCATGACCATCGTGGACAAGTTATCCAAGCGTCCGATCTACTGTCCCGTTCACACTACCGATGATGCCAAAGAAATCGCTCATTATTTCTTCGACAACGTCGTTCGGCATCATGGAGTGCCTGCAGTGGTCATCAGTGATCGTGATCCCAAATTCACATCGCGATTTTGGAAATCTCTCGCGCAGGTCATGGGTATACAATTGAATATGACAACGTCGTACCGCGCTCAAGCTGACGGCCAAACTGAACGTCAAAACCTGGTACTAGAAGACGCACTTCGTTGCATGGTCTCGTATCATGGTGATGACTGGGCTGCCAAGTTGGGGACGATTGAGTATGCTCATGCCACGCTAGTCAGTGCCTCTACAGGACTTTCGCCATTTGAAGTAGACACAGGGCGTAAGGAACGCAATCCCTTCGGAACTTTTCCTACGCTGTCTACCACAGTTCAAGTACAACAAGGACTGTCTGAGTATGCAAACCGCTTCAAGGATGAACGTGACAAAATTATTGTCAAAGCCAAGGAGCACCTACTCAAGGCTCAAGCATCGCAAAAGAAGTACTACGATCAACACCGTAGCAATGTGCAATTCAAGGAAGGAGATTTGGTTATGCTGGATACACGCCGTATTCCACTCAAGCATGCTGCGAAAGACATTGACGTCAAACGTGCAAAGTTAGCTGCTCGTAAAGTTGGTCCGTTCGTTATCAAGCGCATGATCAACGACAACGCTGCTCGTCTGATTTTGCCACGCAGTATGAAGTCGCTGAACCCTACTTTCAACGTAGACGTTCTCAGCCATTACGTCTCCAACCCGGACAAGTTTGAGACTCGTGTTCTTCCGAAAGCATCTCGCATCATCACGAATGAAGTCACTGGAGAAGACCTCCACATTATCGAGAAACTTCTACGCAAGCGTCAGTTCAATCGCAAGACTGAGTGGCTTGTCAAGTGGCATGGTCTCCCAGACCACGAATCTTCGTGGGAACTCGAGAAAGACATCAAGCACGTCTCTCACTGGAAAGTTCTCGTCGACGACTTCAAGCGCCGTCAACGTGAAGTCAAACCCGGGAGGATGTAAGGACCGAGACGTGACGAGCACGTCAAGGCCCGCATATCCAAACTACAACATCCACTATTACGCAAAGACAAGTGGGTAAGTAAAGACCATGCACTGTGGTGCATGATCTCTGTCGTGCACATTTACTTTTGTATAGCGCACGTCAACCCACTTCAACTTGAAGTGGATTGACCAATCAAATTCATTCATTTTAGCACCGCCTTGGGCACTGCCCAGACGGCCGGCCACACGGCCTTAACCAACTAATATCACTTTGCAATTGCGTCTAACCACCTACACGCTTCCACATCGCGGACTACCTTCACTCGCGGCCTTCTACTAGCTCAAGCTTTACAACGAAACCATTTGGTTTAACGTCAACTGGGTTTGCGGAAGGCGTCGATGGAAGTGACTCACGAGTTGAACGGTTGCTGGCCTTCAGGATCCCGACAAGTGCTTTGAAGCGATCCGGATGGATTGAAAACGATGTCGGGAGCACAAGAGTTTTGGACTTCAGAGCGATAGAAGACAGAATGAAGTTCACGCTTCCGGAAAACGCCTTCCCGGCTGTGAATTTGTCCAAGGAGCAGCAAGGCGCGTTGATTCAGGAGGCAGAAGAAGTTGTTCGAGAAACACTAGCAGCGAACGAAGCTTTCCTGGCTGCCGGATCGACATTCCCTAGCTCGAAATGGAGATTGGTGCGGGCGAAAGATGGACTCAATGTGTATCGCGAACGACCGACATCCCAGGCACTTGGGAAACAGCAGAGCACAGATTCGTCCTCACCTACGAGTCAAACTTCGTCTCGGTCAACGGATCCTTGTTCTTCAGGTCGTGCAAGGAGTGATCAACACACGGAGGTGTCGTCGTCCTCGTCGGCGATCGACAAGAACCCTCTCATGAGGCGCCCGGTGATGGTTCTGCATGGAACGGTGGACGGCTCGCTGGATGACTGCATGTTTGGCACGTTTGCATCGACTGACGAGGCTTGGAAGTGGAGGAGCTCGCACATCAACGACCGTCTCGACGACGCTCGCATCCTCGCTACTATTCGAAAACCAACGTGCGAAGACCCGTTCCAGTTCTTGGGCATCAAGTGGTTTGCCAAGGAGAGGCCGGCGGTGCTTTCGAGCATCATGCAGCAGCGAGACTACCTCATCATGGAGGCTACGGGGCTCACGCGCGACTCGAAAGGCAACAAAATTGGGTACTACCTCATGCACTCCATCTCATTGCCTGGTATCATCCCGGAGCTCACAGACTTAGGCATTATCCGTGCCAAGTTGAGCTTGTGCTTCGTCGACCGACAGAGTGGCCCCGGCAAAGTCGAGAAGTACTGCCGCAACTACAGCGACCCCGGGGGCAAAATCGTGGACCGGGTGGCTGCTGCTGTCGGAGCTGAAGCACTCATCAGTGCCTCACGCGTAGTGGACTATGCGTACGTCAAGAAGCTCACGTGGCTCATGAAGCACAAGAGCCAGAAGGACCCGCCAGCTCGTCGTGAGAGCGGATTCCCTCGACCCAAACGCTGCGAAACCTGCTTCAAGAGCTTCACGATGTTTGCTCTCAATGGAGGTGCAGCCTGTCAGATCTGCCGGCGCGTGGTCTGCGCCAAATGTAGCGTGGTGAAGAAGATGACCGTCGACGTGTCAAGCACCGGCGCTGTCAAGCAATGCGCATTGCGGTTCTGTTTGAATTGTCTGATGGAAGCGAAGGACCAGTCCGTTTGGGAGATGGCGCTCAGTGGAGTGGAAACCGCGTCGGAGACTTCGTCTGCCACTGGATCCGGCTGGTCGAGGTAAGGTAGCTGAGACTTTTCAGGATACATCGAGAGGGCCCATCCTGGATCAAAACAAGACTATCAGAACAGCCATCTATTGGGCGCCCTCTGTTGTTGCCATGATCAACACACGAGTCACCTCCAGAGTCCTTAGCAAGCGATGGAACGGATCTGCCAGGACGTCAGTTCGAGGTGTGATACCAGTTTTACAGGCCGCACCGACATAGCTCAACGGTAAACAAAAAACTAAGCTGCGGTTCGTCAGCGGAAGCGTTTGTGAGGCTTCTGTTGCTTCCAGCTGAGCCACTTTCTCGATCAGTTTATCCATTCGGCGTACGTCTTTGGAGAAATCTCGCAGTTGATCAGTCAGTGCCAATAAGCCTTTGTCAAGAATTACGCATAGTTGCGTTCTTACGGCACATTGTGAAGTAGCTGACGAGATGTCCCGGTCCCATCCCCTCACAAACGCTACCGGTGGGATGGCAAAGCTTATGAGGACGATGCCAGTGTCTGCAAAACCGATTGGTTCATGTGCATGCACTCTGGATCGAGGCGCTTGGTGGAGTTCTCAAGGCCCGAAATGCCCAGCTCGTTCTGTGTGTGTGGGATCCAGCTGCTACCTGCTTACCTTCGGATGAAACTGCATCAGCAACGACCTTGGCGACGGCAAAGAAGCTCTTCCAGCACTGGCGCCCTTGCCCTTCCGCCTGAAGCTGTCCAAAGCACTCCGACTGAAGAAATGATGGCTCCGAGGAATGGAATCATGTATCAACGCCAAAAAGCATTGCTGGTACGTGGAACTAGTACTCCATTGAGATGATACGGCGTCAGATCACTCAGGGTATTCCTGGATCTAGAGATGCACGTGAGCCTTTGTCGATTCGTTCTGTTCTGGTGGTGGAAGGCAAATGCGATACGCCCCCATCCTCTC
The DNA here is from genome assembly GCF_020800215.1 of Phytophthora ramorum. Lineage (NCBI taxonomy): Eukaryota > Oomycota > Peronosporomycetes > Peronosporales > Peronosporaceae > Phytophthora > Phytophthora ramorum. Next base: position 126,905 of record NW_027150672.1, on the reverse strand, counting down.
TGATAATGCAATTGAACATGTAGCCATACCGACGTGTTGTACAGTATCCAAAACATGACTACAAAAGAAAGGCTCTTGGCTACAAAAAGCTCCAGGCTGAGGACATCGAAAATGTGTGGAGACTCTCTGCTGGAGAGATCACTTGCATGTGCTCTGCTCTGCTTGTCACTGTGCGTTCCAGCGAAGCTGTGCTCGAGGATAGCCTTGATGCTGGGATCTCGGGGAGCCGGCGCAGACGACATGGCCGTGCAAAAGCGCCCAAAGCTGCTTGCGCAAAAGGATGAAAAGCGAGGCATAAACAGCTGCTGCTTGACGCGTAATCGTTTCCCGTTTCACGTAGCAGAGTGCTTGGGGAGTGCAGGGGGGTGAAACCGCGATTGCAGCAAGCAATGAAGACAGCACCAACGCCGATTTTCGCGCCAACGGCAGCATGGGCTCTACTAGACAGCAAGACCGGCAATGCAGTGTATGGATACCGCATAATCAACGTTGGTGGCTGAAACAAATCACATCATCTCGGATTTCACTAGGATTGTTGCCATACGATTTGTGGACACCCGAAGCCGGGGCTATGTTTTGTGATTGACACTCGATTCTTTATGGACATAGCCGGACCAAATCTGCACACAAAATGCTCTAAAACAATCGCCAAGAAGACATTCCTTCGGTAGCACTCCTGTGCAGCAATCGTCGTTGCAGGATATCAAGACCAGCAAAGGAAACTCAAAGCAAGCAAGCAAGCAATGGGGAATGGGCTTGTGCATGTGCAAAGGGCTCCGCGTTAAACCGCCTTGCATGGTCTTTGCATCGCTCTTGACCTCCATGTATCAGATCTCTGTAAACCACTATACCTCTGCTAACTGATAGATGCCCAAATTAACACGGAACCATCTCTATTTGATGCTACCTCCATATACTGCATACCCTTCATCAACCGTGCAGAGAAAAGTATGTGTTTTCAGCGGAATACACTCAGAGCGACAGGGCGCAGGGCTGGAAGGCGCGTTGCGGATTGAGGGGCTGTAGCTCACATCGCTTCGGGTCTCTTCATTATCCAACTCGCTGCCTCTCGCGCAGGCCCGCCCCGCTCTTTGCACTTCAACACGAGTGTCGAATACATGCGCATGCAAACGACGCCGTCCTCCGCGCTGGCCGGGGTCGAGCCCGTGGTGTACGCGCCCAAAGCAGCTTTCCCCGCATTCCGCCGCATTGACGAGGAGGATGCGCATCCCCCCCATCCTCCTGCCTCGTCAACGACGTTCCAGTCGTGGCCCACAACGGACACCAAGGCCGAGACTCACACACAGATGAGCCCCAAGCAGCCCAAGCGGGACGTGTTCGTGTGCCCCGAGGTGCACTGCGGCAAGCAGTTCCCGCGGTCCTTCGCGCTGCGGCGGCACATGCGCATCCACACGGGCACCAAGCCCTACGCGTGCGACTTCCAAGGCTGCGCGCAGCGGTTCAACACGTCGGGCAACTTGAGCCGCCACAAGCGCATCCACAGCGGCGAGCGGCCGTACCCGTGCTGTTTCGAGACGTGCGGCAAGCGCTTCAACACGAGCACCAAGCTCAAGCGCCATATGCGGATCCACTTCCCGGACGGCCAGAACCTCTTCCGCTGCACGGAGGCGACGTGCTCGTGGGCCTGCGACAACTACAAGGAGTACGTGCAGCACCAGAAGCTGCACACCAGCGTTGCCGAAAGCTTCACCAACGACGAGAACGTGGACGCCAGCAATGGCAGGAGAAGCCCCAAGTCAAGCCGCGTCCTGCATGCGGACGAGCTCCCGAACGACGACTTGTACCAGCAAGACCGTAGCCGCATGTACGCGGCTCCGTCCACGCTCATGATGATGCAGAAGGAGCGCGAGGAGAACGACTACCGTCGAGTGGCCAGTGGACCCAAGCCGTTCCTGGACGACCGGGTACAAACTGCACCGCGACTCCCGTTCCCCACTCGAGCCTTTCCGTCCGAGACCATGGGGATGCCCGGCAGCGGGCTGCTGGGCTCGTCGTTCCACCAGCTCACACACTTGCCGCCTGCGCACCGGTACTACGATGCGACACCGCCAGCCAGTTCGGTCGAGATGGCCACGTCGAGCAGCGCGAGCTACGCGACCGTGGGCTCCTACGCGTCGGCCCAAGTGCCGTACTCGTACCTCCGCGGCGAGACCGTGAGCGCGTACCAGCCAACGGCTACGACGACGTCGTTTATGTCGAGCTCGGAGCCGTACTCGCAGCCCATGCGGCAGGAGGACGTCGACCGCCAGTACGAGAGCTCGTCACCGCACGAGATGCGGCAACAGCACACGCCTCCTCATCAGACGCAGACGGGGTACGGAGGCAACGGCTCGTCCAGCAGCGGCATGAACCCCGTGCCGGCCGAGTTCACGGGCGAGGAGCTCAGTGCGGTGCTGGAGCTGATGAAGGACTCGTAAGTGGAGGAAGATGGGTGGATGTTTTGTTTATAAGCTCGGAGGCTCAAGTGGTGCAGTGAGTCGGAGTGCAAAGTATTTTAGTTGCTGAAGTTGGGAGAGAGCTCGGCGTTTGCAGTTTTAATGTTGTAAATAAGATTGCTATAGCGTTCTCAACATCACCGACGCCTTGTCAATCTGTTGGAAGAGCGGCACCTGTCAGACGGAGGACAGAGGTTGACACGTGGACATTGTCCGCATTGCGTCCACATTAATCGCCATGTTCGTCTGCAGTGTCCGTTGGCTCGGTCAACTCGCCCATCATGCAAGTCGAACCAAACACATTGCAGTTGCCCGATGGGGGTCGCTGATTTTTGAAGTCCAGGCGTTGTGGTCAGACAGTGGTATTCGCCGGTGGTGCGTCGACTGGTGACGCGCCACTACGAGCGAATCAAAGTGCTCCGGCCCGGTCCTGCACGCAGCGGGACTGTACGCTGTATCGGTGCCCCAAAATAGTGGCTGTAGCCATCACACGTATTTTGGGTAGTTCTCACTCGTAATTTGGGTCGCCAACTTCAACGTGGTTGGCTACTTGGTCTGTACGAACACCACTCGAGTGACTTGAGGGACATGTTTTCACAAACCCAAACAGCAGTACGATACGCTTGAAGGCAGCAAATGACAGCTGCTTCGATTAGAGCCTGCACTGCATTGAGGGTTGCGCCAAAGCCTAGGCGCTATCTTCCTGCAAACAGCCTTAAGCCTTGATTGATGTCCCGACGCACTATCCAGCTGGTGTTGGAGATATTTAATGCTATCTGATCGATTGTAGTCGCCATCCATCCTGCAGAGGGACAACACACTCTGTTCAGGCAGATCAACACCCCAATCAAACGGCGGTGGAGCGCTGCGTTGCTGTTTTCTCTTGCTCAGCATCCCCTGCTTTTTCGTTCTTTACAGTTCGCTACCGTGAGTTAGCGCAGGACTGCACAAACGATCGCCTTTGCATCCTGGCACATGGCTGCCAAATCAAACACTTGCTGCTCGCTGGATTGCTTCTTGTGCACTATCCCTCGCTACATGGCGTTATTAATAGCAAAGGGGTCCCAACGGCAGCTGGATGTTTGTCCACAGCAGTCCACATGGGAGTGTCTAAGTATGAGCTCACTCCTGTGTAACACATGCAGCAGGTTTACTCTAGTGCCGTTCCTCGAGCGCCATCTTTCCGCCGCCATCCCACAGCCTTGCTTGTGCTCTTCTCTGTGTGCCGAGGGATCCCGTGGAGCAGATGCCCTAAAGTGATACCCCTGCGTGGAGGAATTGAGCAAAAAGCGTTGGACTGCGGCCAATGACCAACACCGCAAATTGTCCGCAGGTTGGCTCTGTCAGCACACTAATTTATTTTCCCTGAGCTCCACTGCGACGAATATGGCGTGAATTTGGCAGGTTGTCGCCTTGAATGCCTCCAGCACCATGTGGCACGCTTACACGCCCGCACTCCTCGAAGATTCACGTGTTCACGCGCACCGATTGCGTGCAAAGTGATCGTCACCGTACTGTACGGAGGACAGCAGCATGTAGAGCAACCCGTTCCGCTACCCACGCCAAATCGAGCAGCTCTTCCTCAGGAAGTTCCTGGTTGCTGGCTCTGTAGTGTTTAGTAACATACCACTGTTTACTGGCGCACTGCTCGGCATGGTCCTGGATGCCGCGCTCTATCCATCTCGCGCTGCAGGCTTCGGGGTGACATGGTGACAGGTGACTTGCGCCACACTGAGGTGTTACAGTGCTGCTGGATACACTTCCCCGCCAAACTTTGGCGCACCGAGACTCATGCTCAATCCGACGTCGCGGTTTTTACCCGCATTAGCTTCGCATTCCCGCGTCAAGGTCGAGGGTCTCTCAGGGTCTCTTGCAAGCAAGCGAACGGTGCTTGGGTCAAGATGTTAGACGAGCCCTGGCGCGTGATGGCGCGCCGCAACTTGCATCGTCGCCACGAGGCGGGGCCCTCTCCAACTTGGAGAGAGGAGACTCCAAGCAGACATCGCGAATGCACATGTCGGCGACCATTCCTGGTTGCGCGCATGAGCGTTGTGATCAATAAATTCAGCCGAGCAGAGCGACGCAATATCGCTCCCATCACACTGCTCGCGGTCGGGAAGCGTTAAGCTGCCCCTTGCTTGATCTCCGCTGCACCCGACCTCGCGACACGCGAAGCGCGGCTGTACATGAACAATTGCCCAGGCGGGTGTCAACTTTGCTGCCGTGTGCGCGCGCGCCGACCCAAGTGACTCACCTCGCGGAAGATAGCGCAGCGCTTGGCACGGCCAGCCGATCGTCTCTAACCCGACTTGGCCGGGGCGTCGCGCGACGAGAGACCCCGCGCCCCGGCTTGACCGGACGCTAGACTGTGCAGCCGTAATCCCAGGCGGTCCGCACCATCACGACAGCCGCCCTTGTCTCTCGGTCGGAGCGGCGCGATGTGGTCTTCACTTTCACTTTTGCTTCGCAAACCGCATTGACTCACGCCCCGTAAGCGTGCAGCACTGCTAAAGCCGCCATTAACGCACCATGTCGCGCGTTGCAGCCATGAAGCAGCCGGAGCCCGTGGCTCAGGACCCCGCAGACGGCACGCCTGTGAAGGAGGTGGCGCCGTTCCTGCGCAGTCTTCGCCGCATGCTGGACACCGAGAGCCCGCGAATTCTGTGCTGGACGCCCGATGGCAAGGCCTTCGAGATCCACGACATGGCCGCCATGACGGGCTACGTGCTGCCCAAGTACTTCAAGCACCGCAAGTACGCCAGCTTCCAGCGGCAGCTCAACTACTTCCACTTCCGCAAGTGGACCAAGTCGCGCGCCGTCGTGTGCACCTTCTCCAACCAGTTCTTCCAGCGCGACCAACCCGCGCTCACTTGGCGCATCACGCGCAAGCGCGCGCTATCCCCGGCCAAGCACTCGTCGCCGCGCAGCAGCATGTCGTCGGAGCTCGAGGCTCGGGCTCCGACTCCGACCCTGCAATTCGCCAAGCAGCTTGAGCCAGCAGTCACGGTGCTGCCCTCGCAGCAGCCGGAACTGTTCGACGAGGATGCGTCGCTGGCCTGGATCGACGTGCTGTACCCGGAGCTGAAGCTCGACTTGCTGGAGGACGACCTGAGTCCAGCCGACTGCTTCTTCTCGGCGAAGCTGCTCGGGCTGTAAGCTGCACCAAGCTGCAGATTTATTTAACGGCGGCGGCCAACGTTTAGACTACAGAGACGTCTTCGACGTTAGACGCCTACTGCTTAACCAAGTACATGTACACGTACAACCACTTTGCTTCTTGTTGGGGCCAGCCAGCCAGTACATGACGCGATCATGCTGAGGTGGCGGTCTCGCCCCCATGCCAAACCTGACTGGCCCACGCGACACATCGCGGTCCTGGGTCCTGTGAATCCAGGCAGCGCCGGGATGGATAGGCATCGAGATCCCCAGGCAAGGCGAGCAGAGCCTTTGCGCTGGGCAATGCCTGCCTCGTCGCGGATCGCTCACCACAGTGGGATGGTCGCCATAATTAAGTGGTGGTCGTATCGCCATCATGAGCGAGGCCAGCCAGCGCCGCAGCGGCATTTGCCCAAGCAGCCTGCCGCCCTGGACGCCGAGAGGAAAGGAGATCGCTCGCCTGCTTGCTCGCTCGCTCGCTTTCAGTGCGAATAGTTCGCTGCAGCGGCGTCATGATGACTGTGTTTACGAGCGCTGGACGAGAGACCCTGTTAATAGTGCCATGTCATTATACCGAGAAGTGCCACTGCTGTAGCCGGGTCGTTCTGAGTCAGCAGATACTGAGTCGAGCATGCCACTCTTCGTCGGGCATTGATGAATGCTCGGCCAGCGATGCCCACCAATTTTAGGCAGTAGGTGCGACGAGCGAGCCTCGGACCTCCTGATGGGATGGAGAAGGGAACACGTTACTGATACCGAAATTCCGGTAGCATTTCTGTATTACGGTATGGAAATCTGTAGTTACGGTAGGCCTTGGGAAGCCGGAGGGGATGAAGCCGACTAGCTCGGCAAGCCGAAACAACGCCTGTGGTTTAAGATCCGTGTGCGCAGCACGCAGGCTTAAACCCAGGATCAAGCATGGTCACATCTCGCTCGGCTTAGCCTTCTGTCACCGCGCCCCCAGGGGGGTTGAGGCGAGGCTTCGGTGTAGATTTCCTGTCCGAGTTTCGTGATTTGTACATGTAGCGGGATGGCACCCGCGCTCGATAGATCTTCATACAACAACCTATTTGGTGCAATCATTCCTCACTTTTTCGGTATCAGTAACACGACGTGTTCCAGGGGGAGGAGAAGTGCTTCAATTCCGTGCCCTTCTTGAATCGATACGTGCCTCGCCAGCCGCTGGGTACCTCGAAGGTACCGAGAGCTTGATGGAGCTTCGTCACATCTGTCCTCGAGAAGGACCGCCGATCATCAACGGTGGCACCGTTGGCTGCATAGGACAGCTCCCGTTTACTACAAGCACATCCAGGTGCGTAGCGTCTCGGTGGGCCCCCGCTGTCTTTGTGTTGCACCTGCCAAAGCTACATCGACGCGAGGACAAGCTGAAACGTTCACTAACTCATGGTATATTGATGGAGGTCTGGCTTCGCCTCAGACGCATTACTTGCTCCAAATAAAATAATCTCACTCGTACACGCAACGCACGCCACTCACAAGTTGCTTTGGTCTCTCGGTTCACGTTTGCCGTGCGCGTCACAACGCGGCGTAGTCGAACGCGTGGTCGTGGAACGAAGGAGGTGCCGCGCTGTCCAGCAGCGGCTCCAGCGACGAGTACAGCACGTCCACCCAGTCGAGCGACTCCTCCTCCAGCAGCTCGTCGCTTGCCTCCAGCGGCTCGTGGAACGTGATCTCCGACACCTCGCCGTACACGTTGCCCAGGCCCAGCTCGTTTGCGAGCGAGTACGCGTCCGTGGGGGACGGGAAGGACGCGCGCCTCCTGGGTTCGGCCAACGGCAGCTTGATAACGATGGCCTTGGGCGCCTGACGCGCGAACTTCTTGGTCTTGGGAGACTTCTTGGCCACCGCAGCGGGCGTTGCGCTGCTCTCAGTCTTCTTGGTAGTGCCGTCCACCGAGTGCACAGACTTCTTGCGTGTGATACGCCAGGCCAGCGCCGGCTCGTCGCGCTGGAAGTTCTGGTTGGAGAAGGTGCACACGACGGCCTTGGACTTGGTCCACTTGCGGAAGTGGAAGTAGTTGAGCTGCCGCTGGAAGCTCGTGTACTTGCTGTGCTTGAAGTACTTGGGCAGCACCTCTTTCATCATGGCGGCCATGTCGTGGATCTCGAAGGCCTTGCCATCGGATGTCCAGCGCAGGATGGCGGGGTTCTCCGAGTCGAGGATCAGGCGCAGACTTTTGAGGAACGGGGCCACCTCCTTGCAGTCTCCGATACGCGAGTTCATGTGGTTAGTAGATCGGAAGTCTGATTTCGAGGGTGCTTTCTGAGGCACGTTGGACGCGATTTGCTTGTGGTTTGCGCGGGGCGGATCGCGCTGCTCGTGATCGGTCGAAGTGGGGCGTTCGAAGCAAATTGCTGAGTGGAGTGCAGTGAGAGCTGGATCCCGGCCCGTGTTGAAGTGGTACTCTCGACGTGGCGTCGCGTTTCTGTATGGGCCGTTACCGAGCAGAGACGAGGCGGTTGACACACTGGGCCGGTTGAAGCTCTAGCGAGCAATGGTGCATCAAAAGGAGGAGGGTCTTCAGTGAAGGCCACCCCCGCTCGGCACGACGACCGTGCTTTTCGGCCTTGAACCTGCTGATACCTGGCGTCAGCGTCTGCGCGGCCCTTTCTCCTTGACAAGCGCCCTGCTTCTCGACACCCGTCATGTAATTTTGCCGATGGCGTGAAGACCCGTGCCACTCTGTCGCCACTGCCGACCATGGCTGCAGGCTGCAGCACGCCCGCCATTCAAGCATGGCAGGGAAACGCTACAGTACCGTTGTTTGCGGACACCACGTACAGCCGCGCGCGCCGCGGCGCTCCATGGCCGAGGCACACTGCGGCGGCCCCGCATGGAGCTCGACGCTGCGTTGGAGAGGGAGACTCAGCATGTTGGAGGTACTTGTATCATACCACTCTCTGACGATTAAGGCGTCCAGGTGGACATCACTTCCAAGCAGCAAGATCTCCCCTCATAGAAATGGGGCCGCAGCAACGGGCTCACTCGTCGACAACGAGCAGGTCGCGCCGCTCTATGGATATCGCCGACGCCCTGGGCGAAATCACTGTTGCTTGTCCCCGCGTCTATCAACAGGAGCTTGGTCGTGCATGGTATTTGGCGGGAAATGGCGCTGCTGGTCCTGAGATTCGAGGTCGCTTTGCAGCGGACCGCTACTCGTAGCCAGCTGTCACGCCAGTCTGGTGGCGGCATCGGTCACAGTTCGCGAGGCGTCGAAGAGCCGACGAGATGTCTGCGTGCCTGGATTGGAGTTTACGGGCATGACTCACTCGCGCAAATCCGAGGCGCCCGATCCGCTTCGGTTAGTTAGCCAGCTCTACAGTTCTACTGCAGCAATGGTGCATTTCATCCCACGGGCGCCGCAACTGTCGATCGTGCAAAGTAACCTGGTGGGCGAGCGGAGGGCGACGTTTGTTGCAGAGATGCCTATTTAACAGTGTTACTACTGTCGCTTCCTGGCATAGCCTGAGTCTTTTGATGAGCCAGAGTTCTTCTGGGCGTACTGGCAAGTCTGATTGGCATCAGACGGTTGAAGTGTGAGCGATGCAAGCGAGCACGAGTTGTATATGGTCAGTCAATGTGCAAACAGTTCTTCTGTTGGGACCACCGGCGCTTGTCTCGCTATTCTCAGCGTAAATCTGACATTTGTCAAGTCTCTGAGCAAGCACGATGAGTGCTTCAACCTGCTTTTGAACAGCAATACCGCCAGCGAAGTGGATGCCTCCAATCAGTACTGGTGCCGAGCGAGCAATGATCCGACCCAGCGAGGGCTAACTGAGGCAATCGCGCATTGATCTGTTTTTGGGCTCCGCTTGGTGGCCGATAGTAACATCTTCCAAACCCTCTACAGCATCCTGCACACTGAGCCTGCCAAGGAGTTTGGAAAACATTCGCTAGGGCAAGAAATTTCACGAGGGCTATTTCGCAGCGCGAACGCCCCCCTTCGACTGCCGCAGTGCCCTACAGCACGTTGCAGCAGATAGGGCGAAAACCGACCACAAACAAAAGACTGCAACTCGCCTGGACCCCCCCCCCCCCCGTCGAATCATACAAGCTACAATGCACTTTCTTTCCTTGGAACGGACAAATTCTGTAAAACGAACCTCATTGAGAGTAGCTCCTGCTTAGTAAGATAGCACAATACAAGGTACAGTACACATTTTGCTAGAAACGTTCATCACCATGGGCCGACTGATTCAAGGCTCTCATTTCCGAGCACATATTATAATAAAACCGGTATGTACAACGGATGTTAATATTGATGAGGCCGACTCATGTAGATACAGTAATTAGCGGCAATCCAAGCCTAGGTGAGGTATACCAGCACATGTATTGGTTGCTACTTCTCCATTAATCTTTCCTCGTTTATGCCGGATACCAGTACTTGCTAGCTGGAACGTAAGTTGTGGAGAATGCAGGACCATTCTTCATCGTAAGCAGTTCAGCCAAAATTAGTCAAGCCCTTTGTGGTGTGTATTGGAAAATCGGCGACGACAGATTAATGAAGACAGTCTCAGCAGTGTGTCGTCAAAGTTGATGTTGCGTTCGACATGTTTGATGTGTGACAGATATTTCTGAGAAACCTACAAGTTCTGGTTGGGCGTACGTACGTAAAGAGAGCATTGGTCGTCTCAGTGTATTATACCGAATTGGACTAAGATAACGCAGTTTGTCATTGTCAGCACTACTTTTTTTCATTCATAAAGGTATAACTTTCGAAAGCAAGAGGAAGCACCCGTTCAAATTTGATAAGCCTGCAACCATATTTCAGTGTGTATTGGGCTCACATGTACTAGTAGTACGACGCAGTATTCCCTTACTTTGCGTGCTACTCCTAGCGCTCAACTAAAGTAGCCGATTAACGACAGTACAATAGCATAACGGAGACATGTTGTTGATCTCTTATTTTTGTTTTCAAACGTTGCTGCTACATGCTTGAGTCGACAGTTCACTCAGGCGAATTCCTGGGAATAACATATATTGCCAGGTTGTCAAACTGCACCCACCTTCTTTAGTCCCTGAGTTTGTTGTGGTTGGCAATGGTATCGGAATTGTCGCGAGGGGTCTTCTGCTCTTTGCTTTCGTGGATGCTCTTACGGACGTTGGCGCTGACATCCGATACGCTCAGCACGGCAACGACGATGATGACCAGGATCTTGGTTAGCTGCATGGTAGTTGCTTGAGTTGAAGCCGTGAACTGTTGTCTTGGGCGGGCTTGTTGTCTTGACGCGTTCAATCAAATAATGACACTCAGGGAAGCCCTGCCAGAGTGGCAGGACACTCCAAACAGCGTAAAGGTTGATGCATACTGCTGTGCATCATGCGCTGTGTATTCAATAGGCAGAGATCAATTGAATCTTGAGCGCAACTGCCCTCTTGGTTGGCCAGCACACACGATTATCGATCGATCATCGATTCGATGGTGTGTCTGTACCATAAACCTGCATATGGTTGAGGTTATTTCGCTGCAAATGGCGTCTATCGCAGTCGTATGCTTCAGCTACGAACTTGTCTATACATGCACTTTGAAGTTGAGCTCATGTAAAGGAGAAAGACGATGCTTCACGTACAATCCTATCCATATATGGATGCTCTAGCATAGCGATATGCAAAACAGAAGCAAGTCGATGTTGCAATTATCGCATTTGCCAACCAAGAGGCTCTCGAGCGCGAACCGAGAAGGCTAACCAGCGAACATTCAACTAGTGATGGAGTTGAAGTTGAGACTACAGCATTCCCCGATGTCAGAGGGTACGACAAGTTAAATCCAATACGTCGGCATGTAATGAGCTTTCGTGTTTCACAAAGTGCAAACCACTACATGCAGTGAGGGGAGCTGGCCCAGTTGCCCAGTCCAGACATGGGAAGGTCTGTCCCCGCAGCTCTCTCAAGTCTAACCTAAAGCTCTGCACTACCAGTCATATTTCGTTTTCGTTTTTCAGTGAGGTACATTGATGTCACTTAGTGGTGCTAACGACTTCCTATGTCATCGCCCCTATGTCGGTAGTTAGCCTTCTCCAGGTCCAAGCTTACGCTTCCCCGTTACGTGCCGGTATCCTTATTGGCTGTCAGCCACGACGTCCGCTTGCGCCGCGTTGTCCTCGTGTGTTTTCCATTGTATCATGTCTCCATCTAGGTGGCAGAGTACCTTCCTCCATTTCCCTGAATCGGTGCCCGCGTCCGCCGTGTACTGTTGTACGCTTGTTCTGCTTTCGAGCGCTGTGTTTGTCAGCTCCATCGCCATACGGTTGGCTTCTTTGGCGTGGTGTAGCCATTTTACTTCCCGGAGCCTATCCACGATGCGCCGACTCCTCCAGTAGATTTGTGTTAAATGCCGTGCCTTTGGGGGCTTGCGTTGCCTATGCTGTGCAATCAGCATCTTGTTCGTGCTCACCACCCATATAGCGGTTCTTCTCGCACGCCTTGAGTTCCATGAGGAGCCCTAGGTGTTATCCGAAACGTGTATAGTATACACTCCTGGCCAAATTAATCCGGCCACTCATGCATTTGGCCGTAGCTCAGCCAATATTTGAGTACTCGCGCTGCGCTTTTGATATGTGGTTTGTATTGTCTACAGTAGCAGGGTGTTTGTGCTGACGTCCAGAGTTTTGCGGTTTGTAATGTAGCTTCCATACAATAAACCGCTTTGACCAGGTGGCCCAAACTTCCGGCCGCCTCTACCTATACAGCTATTAAGATAAGTGAGTTGAAATGATTGTATTAGTAAAGAGTTTTTGTCCCCTTCATCTCAATCACTTCAATGCATCGGCGAGGCATTGACTCGACTAACTTCACCCGTGTAGCCTGCTCAATGCTATCCCACGCAGTTAAGATGGCCGTAGTTAGTTCAGCTACGCTAGCGTACTGCCATCCGTTAGGGAATACTTTGTGTATACTTTGTGTGCCATCAACGTCTATACATTTTCTATAGGATTGAGCGGGCGGGCCAACAAACAAGTTTGATGCCCTGCTTCTAATAAACATCCATAGTTTCCCGCGATATATGGATCGATGCGTTGTCTTGTTGGTAGACAAAGTCCGATACTTAGATTAAGTGAGCGTAGGGCAGCAAAAATTCCGACACAGTAAAGATATACTGAGCCGAAGCATGTCACCCCATCAATATCGGAATCTTCGATCTGCCCTTCGTTTCCTCCGGTAGCAGAGCACGTTGTTTTTAAGGGGCAAATCTTCGACTTGATGATGGGTCTTAGGAAGTTGAATCCGACATCGACCGTAGTGGACGAAGTCGAGCCCCCCAGAGAGGAGAATTCCACAAGATCATCAGCTTAGCGTTGAAGCCGCTTTTGAACCGCTGGCCATTGTTGCAGACATGGAGGACACCGACTCCTTGCACAAGCGAGTGTAGACCTTGTATGTATCCGACGCCCATCGGCCATGAAATTGAATCATGAGGGCATCGACCCCCCGACCGATACATGTGCGTAGCTCCTCCAGATCGTAGCGAGTGTGTACCAAAAGATGAAGGTGACTCGCCGGTTCGGCCTGCCGCCTGTTGAATCGCCATCGAGTCTGACCGAGCTGTGACCGCCTTTGTCATGCCATTGCGGTCTCTGAACATCGCAGCTGGGAGTTTGGCCGGTAATGTGCTTCGAGCTCTCATAAGGAGTAGTGCGCCCAGAACAGGGTACAGGACCACGTGATCCGATCGCTGGAGCATCAGCAGGGTTGGAGGTCCGATCTGGTAGGTTTTTGATCCCCGGAGTTTGATGTGGACTGTCGTAGCTTTCGCTGGATCTAACGTGGGTTACCCGTGTTCACCTGTGACGGCCATGTCGGAAGCCCTCAGCGCAAACCAACAAAACTTGCCACCACACACGATGGCAATCTCCGACCGACGAAGCCGGAAAAAGAAGGCCAGACACAGTACCCCCCACCCCCCCCCCCCCCCCAATAGCGCTTGGTCCGAGCCGTTGGAAATGTTGAGCGAAGAGAAGCACGATACCAGAAGGCGGATTGATACTGGTAATTTCCGCTGGCTGGGTGTGTCGAGACGCCGGACGCCTTTCAAGAGCATGCGGATTTATGGATGATCGACTGGAAACGTTCGACCGGCCGCGATGAAAAAATGACGGATCCCCATGAGGTTGTGTACAATAGACGAGCTGCGAATTGGGCGTCCAGAGCCGTGGACGATGAAATCCGAGATGAGTTGCAGACGAGCGGTCTCGGAAGCAAAGTCAATCCAGTGGTTGATGCCTCGTCGAGTTATCCAGCCACACCAGAATCGGAATGCGGCGGCGTATATCGAGAGAGTAGAGTTGACCACCGAATGCTCTCGCAGGTACAATGCCAGGTTGCTTCCATCGTGTCGCTGCAAAACGGTGGCTGAACCTGTTCCCATCCGAACGAATTCTGGCCGTCATGAAACGCGGCAACGAGATTCCGTTCGGACACGGAAAACTGGTAGACCAAGACTCGCCTCCGGGATTTATCGACGGCGCACATGCAAATATCAGACGTGTCGGTTTCGATCGTAACGTCGCGTGGCGGGTGCGCCCTGAAGTATGCCAGCGGAACCCCGTTCAGGACCGGGTTTCGAAGTATCAAGGTCCACCAGCGTAGATCCTCTTTCATATCGGAGTCAACAGTGATTGATGACCAGCGACTGAGATGCCGTTCCTTGCGCCGAAGACATTGTAGAAACGGCCGAGCGGAGTGGACACAGGCTGCGACGTGGCGGAGAGATCCCATAAGGGATCGATACTGCGTCCAGGTCATCGTATCCGCCTAGTGAGCGTCGTGAACGGCAATGGATGCTTTCGTAATTTTGTCAGATGGCATTGACACAGAGGCGGCCTTGGTGTCGAACACCAGACCGAGGACCCTATGACGCGTGTTCCGCCCGGTGAATTTGTCATTGTTCACGGCGGCTGGACCCAGTACTGACATCATAGCGGAGCGAAGAGATTGCTCAACGTCGGCGCAATTTGTACCCCTATCGGCCACCACACACACATGATCATCCACCCAGAAATAGTTATAGAACCCGTCCGGGTAGTCCGCATTGCCAGTATTCCCGTGGATGTGTGCGATGGATCCACCGGCCACGTCGTAGTGCCCGGGCGACCCTGCCCAGCCGAATCCTGCTGAGAGGTCGATCACCCAGGCATTTTCGGATGGGATTGAGCCGGCAAACGAATGAACAGAATTGCTGTGAATTCCCAGGTTGCGGAAGGCTGCGGCCACATCACCAAGAATAAGCTTGATGTCATCGACTGGGAACCGGTCTGATTGTTCCAATATTTCTTTGGCTATTGGAATTACAATGGACGTATTCCGCCGTTGGTATGTCGGCCAGGACGTTGAGGTCATTGACAGAGCTACCGTCAGGGTAGGACAGGTCGTGGATGACATGACCAGAAGTGTTGGGGTCCCCGTCGCCTTTGTCGACCACTCCAAACGGACTGAGAAAGTTTTCTGGCCAAAACCTGCGTATGTCGAGGTCAACAACAATGCACCACCCCAGATCCTGCTCTTTGCGAATGTTTTTGCGCAAAACGTTGGTGCGAGCGGCAGCGGATGGGTGGTTGGCTGGGCGGTGTGGTTAGGAAGGAAGCCGTTGCAACGTAGTCACGTGGATACCTTCGTTAGCGGTGCGTAAGGGGTCGTCGAGACGCCGGTATCCAGCGCATGTGTCGCGCACCACGGCGGGCATGATGGCTTTGTTCGGACGGTAATCAGTGTTGGACTGTCTGCGCAAGAGCTCAATGAATTGAGGAACCGGGGTTTGGGTGCGGCGAATGAACTCCGACAACACTTGCGGCATCGGCGTGTTGATGGAAAATCGAGGGCGCTCAGGTGTCCCCTGGTGCACTGGAAACGGCGCCGTTGGCAACGCCAAACCGACTTTGGCTAGGGCCTAGGCGAGAGTGCTCCGCCGAATGCTGGCCCAGAGATCTGCCCGATGCAAACCGTGCTGAAAACACTGAGCAGTGGTGCTCGGAGAAGGAGGCGAGCGTAGACGTCGAACTCGCTGACCTGGGCCAATTGGTATTGGGCTGGCGAACTGTGTACGTGAAGCGTCGCGGTGCTCAATAACTGGTGGGGGACGGCCCACCGTAGCCGCGGTAGCTGGTGGGGTAGGATACGCCCTGAGCGCTGCTTGGGGTACGTCCGCCTCAGGGCGTAGACCGGCCGAGGCGGAATCCTCGGTGGGTTGAGGGAAAGCGGGGGTGGTACGGGTGGTTCTCGAGGCGCTGCCGTCGAATGGGTCTGTAGATATCGAAGCGTTGCCGTCGACCGCTGTGATGGTGGCCGAGGCGTAGCCGCTGGCTGGGTTTCGACCCGCGTCCTTCCCCGATGAAGGGTGGTCCGATTAGGGTGATATGTGGATTCACTGTTACCGTAGGAGGTACATGTGACGTTGTTGTTGTTGTCGATATTACCTGATCTGATCGATGACCAAAGCACCGGTGAGCTGGCGGGGCCTCGGCAGCATCAAGTGCGGCGGGGGCCAGTGGGGCGGCGCGAGAAGCCATACATCGTGTTGATGCGCAGCTGCAGGTCACGAGGCAGCGAGTCAGGCCACCGGTGGGTCCGGAAGGAGAACGCACAGCGTTCGCGCGTGATACCGAAGCACATTTCCCCGCCAAAATACCTGAGGCAGGGCTCATTCCTGTCTGCACGACGAAGGATGATGTGGCGGATGTGGTCGGGCATACCACTTCGGCTGCGAAGAGTCGGGCGACGGCTGCTGGCGGTGCTGCTTGCGGCGGCGCCCTCGTGTTGGTGACGGTGATGAACACGATCTTGTAGGATCATCATCCATTCGATGGAGTGGAAGTCGATTGAGTGATAAAATTCCACTACCAATGTTGGGAGTAGTCGGCGAGGTGACCCATCGCCTAACCGATGTACATGTTCACGAACTGGAGCGTCAGCGTCACACGAGACGGGTCGTTGGCCGCATCGGCCGCTTGGTTGTCGAACACGAACTGCCTGAAACGCCCTAGCAGTATGTTCATATGGTCGTACCACAGCTTGGCCGCAGCGGAGACGAGTCCGGTCAGGGCCAATAAGATGTCGCCGTACGACGTGCACGCCGTTGGTGCCTGCAGCAGGGCTGCCGTCGCACCGATGTCGGCTGCACAGTTGACGTTGCTCGACCCTCGATTGAGTCGCTCGACCACCGAAAGGTGCCGGAAGTGGAGGACCGACAGTCCGCGAGAGCCCGCACGGCCGCTGTAGAACGCCATGAGCACGGTCGGTGCCGTATCGAATTGAACGCAGTCTATCTCTCGTAGCGTTAGAACGAAAGACAGCGGGGAAACAAATGTACCATTATGTTGAAGCAGATTGGGAAACACCCTGTGGGCTGCCAGGATGTGCGGTAACCGGATTTTTTTGTCAATCCTAACCGTTGGTCACATGTCAAATCCTTCGTTAGGTCACGTGATCTAAGGAAAGCTGGTCACGTACAAAATCATTAGAGGTGCTGGGAAGACACATTAGTGTATTTTATGTAGTCTTTGCAAGGTTCTTCTCGCTAGGAGCGCATAAGTGGTCATCACGAACCAACCACGTTGTCACCGCCGTAGTCGAATGAGTTGTCAGGTTCACTTTCCTCTCTACCCTCCTCGATTTCGTCGGTGTCATCATCCTCCGCGCTAACATCACTGGTATCCGATGCTATCTGTTCAGTTCTGGTCGTACCTTGCTCTTCTTCATCACCACTTGTATCCGATTCTACGACGTCGGCTTCGTTTGGTAGCGTTGGTGCTCGCGGGAGTAGGAACCGTGCTCGTTGAGGTGGTTGCGCAAGTCCTGATTGTAATGGGTCTGCTTAGACCCACTACTTAAGCTTACACGTGTGCGCACGTGTATGAGGAAGTGTAGGAGTATTTAACTTAAGTTCAGTATACTTGTATCCGCAAGTATACTTAAACTAAGACAAAGGGACCAAACGGAAGCTTTGGTGGTAAATGAGAACTGTATTGATTGTAAATGGGGTTTCCTCCTAAAACTGATATTTCTAATGAGAGGTTCTGCCATTGGGTGGCTGGCAGAACCCCTATCTATTGAATGACTCTCATTGGTAGAAAGGTGTTACTTTCTACCAGTCATATGCTTTTGCTATGAATGTGGACCACCCTGTGGAGTGGTCACCTGAATGTATCCCTTAGTGCATGTTGCACTAAGGTAGGAGGTGAACCGAATGTGTAGCCCCGCTACATTATCCCCCCGTTAGGATTTGACGTGCCGGTCTCGACACGTCAATCCGTATTTTCTTCGGGAGAACACGTGCTCATTCCCAATGAGCACGCCAACGACGTCTTCAACTAAGACGCCGGCCGCAGCCTTAGCCACGACCGCTACTGACATCGCCTCGACGGCGATGTCGACAAGCGCGGCAACAGAGAGTCGCCTCTCTGTTGCTGGGTACCACTCGAGATGGCATGAGAAACATGCCATCCGAAACAAGTCAGGCAAGATCATTGCTGTCGAAACCGGAGTGGGCATCTATTCTCCTGGTGGAGAGGGAGTTCCCCTCGACTATGGTAGTGAAGTCGAGGAGGGGGAACTCGAAGGAGACAAGGACACCTTGTCTCCGGGCCACACTGTCCCTGCGTCGTCCACGCGAGGACGACTCGAACGCTTCGGGCTCGAAGCGTTCGCGCAGCGGCAGTGGAACACCGCTCGCTGCCGCTGGAGCCTTAACGACTCCGCGGGATGGAGATGGCTCCGTTCCATCCGCTGTTGTTGCGGCCTCGCGCACTGAGCCAGTGTGCGAGCCGTGGATGCCGTCTCAATTTGAGATCAGCAGCCGATTCGGTGCGACTGTGCCACCGAATCTGTACGCGCTGTATTCGTGCAACTCCGTCGTTGACGATGACGTTGCGAAGCGTTTGCACTTTGATCCGATGACGGACCAAAGGCGCAATTATTACATCGGGCTCTTCCATGAGCTCCGATGGTTTGCGAGCAAGAAGACTTCTCGCAGAAGCAAAGTGCCCGAGTGGCAGGCACTTTGTCAAAGTTGGAGTGCCTTTGTTGAAAACTTCAACAAGAACCCCGCTGGCTATCGCGACCGGATTAGCCAGGCGCGGGAGCGCTACGAGAAGTTCTCGAAGCGTGGTAAACTTGAACGACTGCACCATGGTGCAGTCGGTATCGGACTTCCTTGCGCAGTGCCTTATGACACTGCTTGTGAGTACTGCTACCCCGGAGCAGTACGCATCACCGAGCGGGACGTCAACGGGTACACGTCCATGTGTGTACCTGACGACCTCAAGACCCTGCGCGCCAGTTTTCAGGCGCAGGCGTCTACTAGTGCTGCGACTACAGCGCTCGCCCAAGTTTTACGCCCTTCGGCGGAGGTGGCGGTGGCGGCCTTCGTACGCCGTCACCATTTCCGGAATGTCCTCCATCAGGACATTCCGTGATTCCCACGTATCGTGTTGGGGAGGAAATCCTCTCCAACGAATACGAAAATGAACCGGACCTCGGGTCTGGTTCCGATGACCAACAATTCGCTGGACGATCCAGCGAGTTGCCCCGCGTGCGTCTCGCAACGGGGGGGGGGGGGAGAAGACGCCCCGGGTTTGGTCAACCAAACCTTCAGTCTCGCTTGGAGGCTGTTGAGCGTCTCCAAGCGTCGCAGTTCGCTGCTCTGCGTCAGGAGCTGAGCTTGTTGAAGGCTCAGCTCGCGGAGGTTGCGCAGACGACCTCGAACGTAAAGGTCGAGGTCGGGACGAGGCTCTCTTCCGCCTTGAAGCGTGTCGCCGCGCTCGAGAGCGCTTTGGTGAGTCACCAGACGTAGGTGACTCGTGCTGCACGTACGGCTTCAGTCGCCCAACGTAAAACGTTGGGTGCAAGCGCATGCTGGACGGTATGTCCAGTGTGTACGCGTTGCCATGCTTCGCCAACACGGTGAATGGCCCAATGAAGCGCGGAGCAAGCTTGCTTGCTCCGAAATCGGAAACTGCATGTTTAGCTAGGTTCTGAGTAGCTAACAGAACTAATGAACCAACTTTGAATTCATTTGTGTTTTCCCTGCCGATGTTATCGGCATTCAGCTTCTGTCGATCGACAGAAGCTGCTATTGCATCTTGGACAAACCGAATTACGGCTTGTCGACGCTGGACAAAGTCCATTGCATCCGAGCTGAACCCCTGGTTCAGTTCGTGCTCCTTGTTCGCAGCAGGCCCGGCCTGCGCGTGATGTTCGTTGTCGTTTAAAGTGTCTACGCCCGTCGTAGACACTGTCTTGTCGTCGCCATGACTGCGCGCAGTACGTGCGCGAGTCGTCACAGCTGATACATTGCTTGTACCAGCGTGCTTATCCGGTTGTTTCGAATTAACCGGATACCCTCCCCCACTTAAGGAAGGAGCTACCGCACCGAGTACGCTCGGTACGCGTGGGTGCCTCATGGCATTCACGTAGAACGGTGTGTGTCCTGTCGAGACATGCACCGAGTTGTTGATGGCGAACTCCGCCATCGGCAAGCAGTCGCTCCATTGATGGAACGAGTGCGCGTAGCTCTTCATGGTGTCAACCAACACGCGGTTGACACGCTCTGTTTGTCCGTCGGTCTGCGGGTGATCCGCAGACCGACATGGACAACTGCGTCCCAAGAAGTGTAAACGCTTCTTGCCAGAATCGCGCTGTAAAGCGCGGATCCCGATCTGACACGATGTCGAGTGGCATACCATGGTGCCTAAACACCAGATCAACAAACAGACATGCCGTCTGTTTGGCTGTCACCTCGGCTGGTACTACAGCAAGATGCACCATCTTGCTGAAGCGGTCAACAAAGACCACAATACCAGTCCTCCGCTTGTTGTCTTGCGGAAGACCAAAAACAAAGTCCATTGAAATGGACTGCCAGCACTCCGACGGAGTCGGTAGTGATTGAAGCGGAGTCTGCGAGTTGGGCGCAGGCTTCACGCGCTGGCATACCTCGCAAGCACGAACGTACTTGCGTACCCATTTGTACTGGTGACTCCAGTAGAAGTCACGCGTGAGAAGCAAATATGTCTTCTCACGGCCAGGATGTCCCGATGTCGGGGCATCGTGGTACTCGTACGTGATCTTGAGCTTCAACTCATGATCATTCGGCACGACAATGCGATCTGCGTTGTCGTCGACTGCGCTGTAAAGCAGCAGACTATTGTGTACACGATAACGGTGTACGCGGGCACGAAGGTGTTTGGCCAGCTTCTGACGAGACTTGTCAGAAGGTGTGGAGAAGTACTCCAACAACTGCTTCGCATCCGCATCATGCGCGTATGCGGCCTTCACGTCATCCAACAAGGACGACGAGGGTGTAGTCGGCCTCTTGCACCGCATAATCTGGTCGACTCGAAAGCGCGTCGGCCACGACATTCAACCTTCCAGGTTTATACTCAACCTGGAAGTTGTATTCCGCAAAGAATGACAGCCACCGTGCCATTCTTTGGGATATGTGCGGCGACTTAGTCGCCGTACGCAACGATGCGTGGTCGGTGTAGACCACGAATGGTCTACACCCAAGTAGATACACTCGAAACTTTGCGAGTGCATACTTCATGGCAAGGAGTCCCTTGTCATGTACCGGGTAATTGCGCTCAGCTGGCTTCAGCTGACGCGATTGGTAGTAAACCACACGATCACGACCTTCGTGATCGAGTTGCACCAGTGCGCATCCGATCGCGAAATCGGATGCATCGCACACAACGTGGAATGGGCGATCTTGGTCGGCCACCGCCAAGATCGGCGCCTCAGTCAAGCCCTGCTTGACTGCTTCAAAGGCCTGCTGACAATCAGCAGTCCATTCCCATGCAGCATCTTTCTTCAAGAGCTGCAACAGCGGGCGAATCTTGCCCGCGTAGTTTCTCACGTACTTGCACAAGTACGTGGCGAGTCCAAGGAACTGCCGCAGTTCCTTTACGTTTGAAGGCGTAGGCCATTCCTTGATCACTCTGACCTTTCCTGGGTCAGGGCGTACGCCGTTTTCCCCCACGAGACACCCAAGTACGGGTATCTCGGTCGCCCCGAAGATACACTTCTTCAGGTTCGCGTAGAGCTTGTGCTTTCGCATGAGCTCAAGCAACTTGCGGAGATGCTCTGTGTGCATCTCCACATCCGACCTCCCATACACAGCCCGGCTGTGAATGAGCACGTCGTCGAAATAGATCGGTGCGAAGTCGCGCACCGAGCGCAACAAGTGCGTGACGCACCTGTTGAACGTCGCTGGGGCGTTCTTCAGTCCCTGCGGCATTACGAGCCACTCCCAGAGCATGCCGCTCGGAGTGCTTACCGCTGTGAGAGGGATATCACTCTCACGCATGAGGATCTGATAGAACCCGTCTCTCAGATCCAGAGTACTGAAGATAGTACTCGAGGTCATCGAATCGATGATCACATCTTTTCGAGGTATCGGCGTCTGCGCCGGTACCGTCGCATCGTTCAGCTTGTTATACGCATGATCGATGCGCCACCCGCCCTGTGGTTTCTTCACACAGAACGTAGGCGCGCTGTGCGGGGACTTCGATTCCCGCACTTGTCCTGCATTGCGACGACTTTCAAAGAAGTCGTCGATTGCCTTGACTTGCTCACGCGGCAGTGGCCACTGTCGCGTGACGCAGTACTTCGTTCCCGGCACGAGATCAATCTCGTGCTGAACACCCTTGTCCTGCGGTAACTCCGCAGGAATGTCGTCCGGGAGTACATCCTTGTACTCACGCAAGACCTTGTAAAAGGGGCTCGCCTTGAGCGAGTCCCAGCCTTGCTCGTCGAAGCGTTCCTTCTTCGACTTCGCGCTGAGGGCGTCCGCGCCCTCAGAGATGAGCTGATTCAGCTCTTCTGCTTCACACGTCATCCTCTCGACGTCCGAGAGGATGCAGATCTGCTCGATGCGTCCATCGTGCAGTTCGCGAGCGAAACGCTTCCAGCTTGTGACTGGGAGCGACATCAACTCCGACGCTAACGTCGGAGGATTATTCAGCCTCATCTTCTTGTATTGGAGACCAATACTCGTACGCGTCAAGACACTCAGTGTCTCGACGGTCGTCTCCAACTCCTGTGTCTGCCCGGCAGACACTGCTTGTAGCGTCTCGGTCCCTGACCGAGACTTGCGCAGCTTTTCTCGCTTGCGCCGTTCACTTCTCATGTGGAGCCCGGCTCCGCGAGTTTCTTCTTGTCCAGGCCCGGCCGTGGACAGTTGTTCCTTGTATTCGCCGGCGGGTTCTACCCGCGGGCGCACGCGTTCAAGCCCGGCTTGATCGCGCACCGCTTCGTCGTGCAGCCCGGCTGCACGCGAGCTCGCAAGCATTTCCGGTGCGGGACGTTTGCAACCGTCCGCACTGCTTGCAGCGTCGGCTCCCAGAGCCGACGCGTCTTCTTTACCTCTACGCCTAACGGCGGAGTGTCTTTCGACCAATTGTGTGTCGACATTACCTGTCGACACTACCGCGTCGCCCCGGACGCTTCGAGACCCTCTCGAATCGGATTGAACCAGGCCCTGCTGATTCGGTTCACATCTTCTCCCAACGACTCTCGCAGTCGTTGGCGTTCGCTTGGGGCGACCGGAGACAGCCGCATTCCGCGCTGTCTCTAGTGGAGGGCCGCATGCACCACGCGGTGCATGTGCTGCGCCGACAGGGCCATCGCTCTCTGTCGCGCTGCTGCTGCTCCCGAAGCGCACGATCGTGCGCTTCGTCCAGTCGATCACCGGATCATGCCGTGCAAGCCACGGCATGCCCAACACCATATCGAACTTATCGTCCAGTTCGAGGACGATAAGCTCGTCGACGAACTCCTTCTCTTGGTAAGAGAAGCGTACGCGTACGATACGCTTCTCGGTTCTAACAACGACACCCGTTGCTAGTCTCACTTCCAATAGACTTCGAGGTGTTTCTACCTCCTCGAAGTCAAGCCTTGGAAGGCTCTGCAGTCGAACAAAGTTGTTCGACGCACCACAGTCCACTAGAGCACGAAGAGACCTCTCTCTCTTCGAGCTTACCTTCAGGATGACAAGGTTCGGCTTGTCATCTTGCTTTTCTTGCAGTGAGATTGACTCTCACTGGGGGCAGCGATCTTCAATGCAGCGTGTCCGATGTCGACACACTCGACCGCATCACCAGCAGGGCGCCCCGCGCCTGCTGGTCCCTCTAGTTTTTTGTTAGCCCGTGACGATACCCAGTATCGCCACGACGCCTCTTCGCCGCGTGCACAGGTGCTGTGCACTCGCGGGCATAGTGACCGATGTTTCCGCAGCGGAAACAACGCACATTTGTTGATCCACGACGCTGCTGGGAACCAGCTGCCGTCGCACTCGAGAGGTCCATTGGTTCGGGACCTCCCGACGGCCTTACCACCGGTCGTGGCATTAGCGGTGGGGCGTTCACATGCAGTTTAGCCTTTCGCAGGCTAAACTCTTCTTGCATTGCGAGCGCAATTGCAGCCTCGAGAGTATTTGGATACTCTCGGAAGAGATAGGTCTTCACAGGCCCATCTCTAAGGCCCTTCATGAACGTGACGACCTTTGTCGCCTCGTCAATCGGGTTGGTCACGATGTTCGAGACCAAGTACCGTGCCCTTTGGGCGTAAGCATGCACGTCATGCTTGCCCTGTTGCAGATCGAGGAACTCCGCCCTCGATCGGAACTCGTTCTGCGGGGGCTCAAACGCTAGTTTGAGCTCCTCCTTGAAATCCTCGTACGTGCTAAAGCACGTAGGGTCTGTGAGTCGGCGTCCGTACGCCCAACTCCTTGCTCGTCCGCCAAGACATGACATGGCGAACGCAACCTTCGACAACGGGTCGACGATACGTCGAGCCGTAATGGCAGTGTCGACCTCGACAAGCCAACGGAGGAGAGGTTCGCCCTCTCTTCCAACGTAGCTGCTTACGTGGAGTTTTAATGACTCCACGCGCGGTGTGGCCGATGGCGACACCGAAGTTCGAGCAGCGGTTTCACACTGTTCCTTCACGATGAAACCCAGAGCAACACCGTGTTGCTCCGTCGGTGATAGCGTTCGCAACATCGTTGCTACCGCCGCTTCCCCAATGACTGTTGACAGTCGTTGGAGGACCTCCCACTCTGGTTCCGACAGGTGGGGGCAGTCTGCACGCGCAACATGCGTTGCAGACGTGTTTGGGCTACCCACGGACATGTTACTGTCCGAGGGCAGGTTCTCAGCCCCGCGTTCGTATTCCATACGAACGTGTTAGTCGGTCGTTGGACGGACTACAAAGTGCTACCAGGTGTAATGGGTCTGCTTAGACCCACTACTTAAGCTTACACGTGTGCGCACGTGTAGGAGGAAGCGTAGGAGTAGTTTACTTAAGTTCAGTATACTTGTATCCACAAGTATACTTAAACCTAGATAAATGAACCAAACGGAAGCTTTGGTGGTAAATGAGAACTGTATTGATTGTAAATGGGGTTTCCTCCTAAAACTGATATTTCTAATGAGAGGTTCTGCCATTGGGTGGCTGGCAGAACCCCTATCTATTGAATGACTCTCATTGGTAGAAAGGTGTTACTTTCTACCAGTCATATGCTTTTGCTATGAATGTGGACCACCCTGTGGAGTGGTCACCTGAATGTATCCCTTAGTGCATGTTGCACTAAGGTAGGAGGTGAACCGAATGTGTAGCCCCGCTACACTGATAGTACAGTTGTGCGTTGGTTTGTGTACTTGCGCGACAGTGACTCGAGCATGGTGATCAAACGATTCAGCGAAGGATGAGAAGCTTGAATTTTTGAGTTGAGGTGACGATGAAAACGCTCGAGAGGATTATTAGTCCTGCTTACAATTTCCCGTCTCATACCATACACGTTCCAGAACGTGGGTGAAACGATACTAGCCAAGTGCAGCGAAAGTAGTTCCAAAAGAGACGCCACTTCTTGCGTGAATATATAATTCGTTTAGCTTCACATGCGCGTTTGATCTTGGCTTTAACCCATGCAATCCCTTGGACCTTGATTTTGCTGGGATCGACCACAGTAAGTATGTCAAACACACTTGGAGCCATCGCTAACTCTGCTTCCACTTTGGGGATCCCGTATGCTTTGAGCTTGCGACGGCATGCCTGCTTAAAGTGAAACAAACGGCCGATGATTCGAACTTCAGGGAAGTATTGGCGAATCGCACCAATTACAGCTTTCTCGAAATCACAAACGATCTCTTTGGGGACCAGTGTTTTGCCTACAGAGTCCTCGACGCATTGCAGCAATTTCAAGTAAGCTGCAGCCGTCATAGACGTCACGAGAGAGAAGATGACAGGAATGTACAGCTCGCTGGAAGGGTCGAGAACCATTATCGTCACGCATTGTTTGTAGCCAGTGGGAGCAGCACGAAATGTTCCATCAGTGAACCATGATAGGTTCTCAAAGCGCAGCAAGTTGACGAACCTGTCCGTCCGTCTGTCATTCCGTACGCATATCGAGTGTGACGCAAATCCGGACTTTCGGTTGGCTATAAATAGCTGCCAAACGCAGCGAAGGCGGCTCTCCCATTCGCTATTATTATAATACGAGCCCTCTCATTGGCTATATAGTGGAACCTCCCCGCTATTGGCTATTATAATGCGTAGAGTGGACTACATCACATCGGAACTAGCGGAATTTAATCACTGCTGATTGGACAAAATAAACCGCCTTTCAACGACGTTTCTTTTCATTTCCATTTTCAAAACGGCGCTCCGGCGACGGACCGACTCGACCGAAGACCGGGCGCGATAGCTTCGCAGGCAGGTCGTCTCCGCCGCAGGCAGGGTAGGTATAAATTAATCCTATTTAATTCTAATACATATCGATTTCGGGAGTGCCGTCTGTTGCGGATAACTGGTATCTTCAGGACAGTCGAGGGGTAACCGTGCGTGTTAGAGGAGGATAACTGGAGCCGTTCATTGTGTGAGGAAGGCACAACTGCACGGAGGGATGGGTACCCTATGACGGCCACACTGATGAGGCCTAGCCAGCCCCTAGAGGATCCCATCCCTGTCCAGCGAGCCAGATCGACCTCTCTCGAAGCAATCGTGACGGTTACCCCGTATTTTCGAGCCTTCTGGTGAACATGCTATTTGGGGGGCTCCCTTCACCCCCAGGAAGCATAATTCCAGGTTAGAGGTTCGATAAAAAGACTGCAGCTGGCGGCCGAAATGCGTTCCAATACAGTCCGCCATCCAACCTGCTCTTCGGAGCCGCGGTGCTGAGGCGCCCATTTATGCTCGCGAGCATAGTGGGAAGTCTCATACCAATCCGGGGGACTGGGGTGGGTACACACGGCGATAAAAGCCGGCCTAGCCTCGGGCTTGATGCCGTGTAATGGGACCGGCCCGTAGTGTGGTAACATGCTATTTGGGTTTCTTAGCAGTTACGGCTGTGGCGGACACTTTCCAATCAAAAGGACGAGTCGGCACTATTGTGACAAGTGAGGACCACTCGACGGTGGCCATTTGCAGTGATACCGGTGGAAAACCGTTGGTTTGATGCAGTCTGCGCGCGAACTCGGGGTTTGTACGGCCCTTTAATGCCTATGATGCCTTGCTGCTAAAAAAATATATTAAAAAATATTCCCAAAAAGCTGACACGTGTCCCTTTACAACCAAAACGGTTAATTGCCTGAGCTGATAAAGCTCAGTGGCATTGAGCGCGACCGGTAGACCTCCGTTGCCAAAGGAAGCAACCAAAAGAAAACGAATTTTTTTTTTAGGTACCGAGTCGCACTTCAGCACCTCTAACCCGCAGCTGCGTCTCCAAAGGTATTGAGACGCAGAACAAATGCGGCGGGGGGGGGGGGGGGGGGGGGGGGGGGTGATTTAAAGGGGTAACGGTTGATGTGAGGGACCAGAAACAAACAAAAGCAAACGCGGCAAGGCTAATGAGGTGTTTTACAGCCGTGCAGGACTCGGGTTCGTGGCGGGGACTGTGCAAGACTGGCGGTGCTACACGGGTATCCTGCAGGTGTGTCTCCAGAAGGCGGCTCCTTGCGAATTGCGAGGTACCGACCGTCCTTTACTAACGACTGCAGTTTTGGGTGGTTGTTTTCCAATGCGCGTGCGTATTTATTGGGAAGTCCGCTAACGCTGCATTTGCTGTTGCAGTTGTTGCGGACAGCACCATGGTGAATGTCGGCAGCAAGCGGGAGCGGTACGGCTGTTTCTTTGTTGTTGTCAAGTGTCCCTTGCTCAGTGGTCTCTTTTGTTAGTGATGAGCGGCGTCAGGAGCTGGACCAGCGCCATACCCAGGCCCTCGATGCTAACGCGTCACCAGAAGGATATGAGTCTCTAGCGTCTAAGAGGCGACGGTTGGGACGCCGCCGCGCGGCTCAAAGGCGGTTTCGGGTGGCAATGGAGCAGATGGAACAACTGAGCCTACAAGAGGCGGCCGCAGGTAGAGGGGACGTCGTCACAGTTGCAACGGGTGAAACCGCCCCTCCTGTGCCGACGGTCGTTGGACAAGGGGCGACTAGCCAGCTCTCTGCGGGTGCTCCAGTGCAGAGGGCAACTGACCCACAAGCAAATCCACGTCGGATGAGAGAAGCGCAGCGAGCGCGTTCCAGACGAAGTAACATGACCGACTCTCAGCGGGAGAGTGCGCGGCGGCGTGACGCGGAGCGAAAGCTAGCCCGGCGAGCCCAACTCCGTGCCGAGCAGCTTCAGGACGTACGAGAACGAAACCGGATCGCACAGCAGGAACGTCGGCATAATCTAAACGAATAGGTCCACGCCGCGGAGCGTGAACGCAACAGTGCTTCTCGCGCGCTGCACAGGAGTGTACACGATCGCACTGAAGAGCGCAGGACAGATCGTGAGCAACACGCCGAGCGCCGGTCTCAGCTTACGCAGGAGGAGCGTGCTGAAGCGCGATGGGTAAACCAAGAGTAACATGCGGAGCTCCGGTCTCAGCTTACACACGAGGAGCGCGCTGAAGAACGGATGGTAAACCAAGAGCAACATGCCCAGCGCAGATCACAGCTCACGCAGGAGGAGCGTGCCGAAGGACGGATGGTAAACCAAGAACAACACGCGGAGCGCAGATCACAGCTTACGCAGGAGGAGCATGCTGAAGCGCGAAGGGTAAACGAAGAGCAACACGCGGAGCGCAGATCACAACTTACGCAGGAGGAACGCCGAAGAACGCATGGTAAACCAAGAGCAACATGCGGAACGCCGCAGAGAACAGACTGAGGAAGAAGCACTTGAGCAACGCGAGAGAGAGCGATTTCGGCGTAGATCGGCTCGACGTGGAGAGGCGTCTGCAAACCATGAGGATTTTGACGTGGCCTACGTCCAGGGTCCAGACGTTGTGAATGGGCGCCATCGGCTTCCTCCCACCACTGTTTGTGAACATTGTGGCGCTTGGAAGTGGCCTGGAGAATCAAAAATGAGCTGTTGTCTGGAAGACAAGGTTCGTCTTCCCCCTTTACGGCCTGCACCTCCAAGATTGTTGCAACTGTACCGGGATCCAGCGTTTCGACAGCACATACGAGCGTATAACCAAGCTTTTGCGTTCACGTCCATTGGCGCTTCGTGCTCCAACCGATCCTTCCAGGACGTCAACCAGGATGCAAGCGTAGCGGGACAGAGGGGCGTGTACACGTACCGCATCCAGGGTGCAATGGGTCACTACTTGGGATCTCTACTCCCCTATATCGATCCCGCCACCGGAGAGCGCACAGACCCTAAGTTCGCGCAGATCTATACTGTGGACCCGGACATGCAGCAGCGCGCCCAACGCCGCAGAGGAATTTTTGCTGACTTGGATCCTGTGGCGTTGATGGACATTGAGCAAATGATGGAGCAGCACAACCCATTCGCTCAACAGTTCCTGAGTTTCGGAGAGCAAGTGCGCTCGCGAAACACGAGCGACGTCGTGGATATGGTGTTCCGCCTCCAAGAAAATATAGCGCATCCTCGGGCATACAATTTGCCTACCGTTTCTGAGGTAGGCGCGACGCTCATCGAGGACGGCAACCTGGATAGGCATCGCGACCTACTACTGTATACTCGGGATAACAGGCTTCTGCGACTGTTCGAGACGCGTCCGGAGTATGATCTTCTCCAGTACCCTCTTCTGCTTCCGTATGGGGAGCTGGGTTGTACCTACACAGACACATACGCGAACAGAGTCAGACGTCGCAACAAGAACCAGATGTCCCTTCGCGAACATGTCGCCTTCCGGTTGCACCAAAAAGTGGGAGATCAGTCTGCTCTTCATCAAGGTGGTCGTCTCTTTCACCAGTGGTGTGTCGACCAACGCGCTAAGTGCGAGCAGGAGCAACTTCGCTGGGTGGCCTCACATCAGAAATGAAATTCACGCCGATCAGTACCGAGAGCTTCAGGATGCACTGCTGAACGAAGGAACAATTCAGCTGGAAGCAGGCGAAGGGCTACTCTCTGAGTTTGACAGAGGCGATAGTACGTTGGTCCACCCTGATCGAGGCCGTGATGTAGATACCCATTTTCTCAAACAAGTGGGACGCCGCGTTATTCTGCCCTCATCTCATATGGGCAGTCCTCGAGCAATGTACCAGTCCTACCAAGACTCAATGGCCATTGTTAGAGAATTCAGCAAGCCTGATGTGTTCATGACAACGAACTGCAGCCCTACATGGGAAGAAATAGTCGAGGCCATTGGGTCCGATCAACAAAACGCTCAGGACCGCCCCGATATTGTAGCCCGTGTCTGGCAGCAAAAACTGCAAGCTCAGCTTAAAGACCTGAGCGAAGGAGTGCTGGGCCGTATGGAAGCGCGGATTTACGTGGTCGAGTTTCAAAAAAGAGGGCTCCCTCACGCGCACATCTTGATCATTTTGGCTGAAGAGGACAAGCCACGTACTCGCCAAATCGTAGATCGTATGGTGTCTGCAGAGCTTCCTGACAGAGAAATGTTCCCGCAGCTATTCGAGACAATCATGACATGCATGCTGCATGGACCCTGTGGAGCGGCAAACCCATCATGCGCTTGCATGAAGGACGGGAAGTGTACGAAAGGATATCCGAAACCTTTTGCAGAGGCGACAAGGACCAATGTGAACGGCTATCCGGTCTACAGACGGCGTCGATGAGCTGAAGGCGTCCTGGTATGGAAGGGCAGGGAGTACGACAACGCCACTATTAACCAGTGGGTTGTTCCGTACAACCCGTACTTATCCCAAAAGTACAATTGCCACATCAACGTCGAGGTGTGCACGGATATTTCAGCTGTGAAATATCTATACAAGTACGTCTACAAAGGGTCTGATAAAACTGTGCTACCTGTCGAGGTAGTTCGCGCGGGTGGAGAGCTCCCTCGGCAAGAGCCAAACGAGATTCTGCGCTTCCTCACGGCCAGGTACATATCTCCAGTTGAAGCCTGTATCCGCTTACTCGACTTCTTGATCCAAGGAAAGACACACGCAGTCACTCAGCTTACCGTTCACGTCGAAGATGCCCAAACCGTGTTCTTCAGAGCGACGGAAGACCCGGAGCGTGTCCTTGGTCGTGGGAATCACACAATGTTGACCCGCTTCTTCGAATTGTGTGCGAGCGACGAACCCGAGAACCAGATCGCGGAGACAATGCTGTACCAGGATATACCCAAGGAATTCCGCTGGATGGGAAACACGAAGTGCTGGGTTCGACGTAAAAGGTACCAGGCTGCAATTGGTCGGATGGTGCATGTTTCACCGTGTGATTTGGAGCGCTTCTATTTACGCCTGCTATTATGCCATCGCCGAGGACCGAGGTCTTTCGAAGACCTGCGGACAGTTGATGGTGTGCTGTGTCCCACGTATCGAGACGCGGCTGAACATGCCGGCTATCTGGAGAACGACAGCGAATGGGTTTTGTGTTTGTCGGAGGCTGCCGAGTTCCAGATGCCGTACCAGCTGCGCCAGCTCTTTGCAACAATCTTGGTCTACTCGGCGCCTACGGATGTTCGGGGTCTTTGGGACCAATTCTTCAAAGACCTTTCGCTTGACTATGCGTACAGGAACCGAGAGATGTTGGACCCTTTTAAAACGTCTGTTGTGACGTTCGACACACTGAAGAGTATCCAAGACTTGCTCAGTGTCAGTGGGTACTCCGTCCAAGACTTTGATCTCCCTCGGCTGAGCGAGTTCCCTCGCCTGGTGCTTGAGTCTGTTCTGCAAAACAATCTCATCCGACGAGAGCTAACGGGATATGACGCGTCTGTTCTTGAACAAATTGTGAGCGAGGAGGACCACCTAAATGAGGAGCAGCGCTTGACCTATGATCAGATCACCCAAGCTGTCGAGGACCCACAGGAAGGCAGGAAGCTATTCTTCGTTGATGGACCAGGCGGTACCGGGCAGTCGACACTGCTTCGGAACATACTGGCAAAGGTTCGTCTATCCGGAAAAATTGCAATCGCGGTCGCTTCCAGTGGGATTGCTTCTCTACTGCTTATGGGAGGTCGGACAGCGCATTCTACCTTCAAAATCCCATTGAAGATAGACGGCGAATCTACTTGCAACATCAACAAGCGATCTCAGGTCACGGAATTGACGAAGAAAGCAAGCTTGATAGTTTGGGACGAGGCACCCATGGCGCATCGGCACGCGTTTGAGGCAGTGGACAGAACGCTTCGTGACGTTTTGGATAACGAGGCAGAACCTTTCGGTGGGAAAGTCGTTCTCCTTTCGTGAGATTTCAGGCAAATTCTCCCGGTGGTGAAGGGCGGCTCGGCTACAGAAACAATCGACGCATGCCTGAAGTCATCCGAACTGTGGCCACTTTTCCAGAAGGTGCGTCTGACAGAGAACATGCATGTTCGCACGGCTGCCACCTCCGATAGTGCTGCTGAAATGGCTGCGTTTTCCGAGTACCTGCTGAAGGTTGGAGAGGGGAGACATGAGGTACACAATGATCTGGGAAATGCCTACATTAAGATTTCACGCGACATGCTAATCGACAACCACGCCGGTGATCCAGATGAAGACGAGGAGATCCGTCCGGGAGCTATTCCGCGAGGTAAGGTGCAGGGACAAACGGTGCAGTACCTGGGACTGTACTTGGCGACTCCTTGCTTTTCCCACGGTCAGCTGTATGTGGCCATGTCAAGGGTTACGTCGAGGTCGAGATTCAAGGCATTGGTCGAGTATCCAGAGCGGGAGGAAGCAGACGGAGTGTACACGGTGAACATAGTGTACCGACAGCTGTTCGAGAGGGCGTAGGCAGCGACTTCGTGTGAATGCATATTTTACGAAAGGAATACATTTGTCGGTTTGCATAGCGCGGTAATTGGTGAGAGTCACCATTCCCCCTCGAGCGCAGTGAGCACGCCTGCGGTTTGAAGCCCGTGTGCGAATCACGCGGGTACAAACCCAGGACCAAGCAATGCATGTTAGACAAGCGGAGGCGAAGCTTACGAGCCGTAGCGGGCTTAGGGTTGTGATACAAGTCAACAGTAAAATATACTGATGTAAAACATAAGCCTGTCATAGTAAAAATAGTAGTGAAGCGACATGGAAGAGCGAGCGAACGGACACTAACTAAACATGCACCCGCCGCTCGCAACGCTGGCGGCCCTCAGCTAGTAATACCAATCATTCAAGTTAACTTAGGTGTACAATCGGGGTGACAGAAACATTCGGAAAGGTCATCAGCCTACGTTTGAATCATCGTCATTCCGTACACCCTGAGGTAAGTTAAATTTGTCTGTGAATTGGCTGAAAAAAGTGTATGAGTCCAAATGGACTTTTTATTGGCTGGAAACCAGGTGTATGTCTTGACATAGGGAATTTGTTGCCATCGGCATTGAATGTCTAAATGTACAGCGGTAAGTTATTAGGAGGTACATGCATTTACTATTTCATGGTAGAATTAGGCAAAAGGCTCCCATTTCCTGGGTTTCAGATAAGTATGAGGATGTAGTCACGTAAAAGGAAACAGAAATGCCTCCTTTTACAAACAATGGCTTGAATATACTATCTGGAGAATGCAAATTTACATTTTGGTTATTTTTCTGACCAGCAGCACTTTTTTGTTGTTAAGAAATTTGATTTATCGCACATTGTTGGTCGTGAGGCCTCCAATTCAGCTTCATTTGTGGACCTCTGCACGCCATTACAATCATCTTGACTGCAGTTATGATTTAAGGCCAACCAGTGCTGTTTCCGACTAATGTTAGCGAATCCCAAGTCTACTATCTGAAATTAGACAAGTGCTCTGAAACGGAGTGGTGCATGACTTAAGGATTGTACTGTTTGGTCAATTTAAGGTTCATCTATATATTCAGTCCTAAATCTACACTGTTTAAACCAGTAGTTCCTTCGAGACCAGGAAGTAGTGAACTCCCATTTCACTAATATATTAATTTTTATGTACGCCTCCGTTCAAATGGCGCATATTTCATCGAAGCAGGATATATCGGACAGTGTGGGTAGAGCTTTTTTTTCTAGCTATGATGCTAAACTTTACAAACCGCGATCTCCACGGGGGTGTTTGTTGCACGCGTAAGCAGTACTAGTGGCAGTACTACAGTAAAATACTGCGTAATTTGAGCTCGTGAAGCAGTATTTACTGAGTAGTTAAGTAGGTTCTTAAAGTAATGCCGTGCTTTGCCCGGGAAGCTCTAGATATGTATCTCAGAGCGAAAGCTGCATACATCAGCAATACCTTTAAGTAACATATATATAAGGTGGCTCTCTAAGATGCCATATATTGCGCTTTGCAGATTTCTGTCACGTTCGAATCTAAATTCGTACGACTTGTCTTGCAGGAGATGACAATAAATCGTACCCGAATCGGCTTTGGCACTGAAGCAACTATGAATTAGCGCCATATACGAGCGCCCGAAGTAGCTGGACAATTTACAACTCAATACTTCGAAATGAAAGCGCGGGTTTCAACATCTGAAATGAGCATATTATTAATACAGAATAATACTAGTAGTTGAGAATGTTACATGTGCATTAGCCATATAGTACTTGTATACGTGTATCAATAACTATCGGGTGGACTAAGAGATGCAACGTATGGTCCGTGAAAACTTGGGCAGGAAGCAAGACCGCAAACATCAAATTCTTTGGTAGATGCCCTACCCAGCACAATTGTAGCTTTCCGTAGCTAAGCACCTCTCAACAGGAAACTTTGCCGATTTCGTGGCGATGAGATGAAATAATACTTGGGTTTGATTTTATATTGCGCGCTTTCATATCTCTGTTGAAGAGGATCACTAGTTCGTTTCTGAACCAGCCACGTCACCATTTGCAACCGGCTCTGGATCACTTCAGCTGCAAAAGTTCTCGTCGGTCAGCTCCTCCATACTGGGGCTCTTGTCTATAGGAATGAGAAGCTCATCTACGCCATTTACATGTACGTTTAAATGTAAGTGCGGTGTATTTTCCACCCTGGGATAGGAATACCAAGTGGTTCCTGACCCGATCAGACTTTTCTGTGTAGTATTATATCCTGCGCCTTGCGGCTCGCTGACTTTTGTACCCGGATACGATTTGATGTTCTAACCCATTTGGTTTCTGCTCGTGTTTTTAGTGCCTTAGCTACGCAGGTTATCGTGGGTATGCGCGTTCGACCGTGTGACATTGTGATGTTCAAAGAGCTTAACAACCCACGAAACCAATTTGCTGGTACAGCACAGGATCTCCTCCTACCTGTGTCAATAGCGATTCGTTCATTGTTAACCATTTAGAATCTGCATTGAATTCGTTATGGTGCTACTAAAAATCGATGACTCGCTTGTGAAAGAGCATCACGAAGGAGCGTCCTTTACCCCGCCGTCGGGTAATTCTTCTGGAGCCAGGCGAAGTAGTCCCTGTAGAGCTGATAGAGCTTATCGTTGGTCTTGACACCCATTTTTTGAAACCTTTTGAAGACGGGGTCCGAGTCCATCCCATTGGTTTTCCATTTCGCGAACAACTTTCCAGCGAAATCCTTGTCCTCCATCGCCCGATTGAGCCGCGTTGAGTCAAACAAAAAGTCTTTGGCCAAAACCTTTTTTGACGATGCAGTGGGGTGGTGAATCTGGAGCCAGGCGAAGTAATCCGTGTAGAGCTTGTAGAGGATATTGTCCTTCTTGACACCCAGTTGCTTAAACCTATCGAAGACGCCGTCCGAGTCGATTCCATTGCGTTTCCATCGCTGGAACAACGTGGTCGCGTACGTACCGTCGCCCATCGCCTTTTGGAGCTTCACCCTGTCAAACATCTTCTTATCTCCCGTAACTATACCGAGTGGGTGATGTGTCTCGAGCCATGCGAGGTAATTCTTGTAGAGCTGGAAGACGTTATCGTCCTTGTGAAGGTTATGCACTGTCAATTTCTTGAAAGCATCGTCACTTTCGAATCCGTAACGTTTCCACCTCCGGAACAACGTTTTCGCGTATTTGGAGTCTGCTATCGCGAGCTTGATCTTCTCCGTGTTGAACATGTTGGCACCGGACAATCTCTCTTCGCTGTGGTCGTCTCCATCCGCTGTTTCGTGGACCCGCAGGAACCTCTTCCCGTTGTTACGCCCCACATCCAGCAAGCCAGAGTCTGGGGACGCCATAGTGGAGACAATCATACCCTTGTCAGCACCCGCAGATAACGCGGTGCCCCTTGCAAGAAGAGTGAGCGCCGATACTACCGCAAGGAGAGATGGCAAGCGCATTGTAGATTCCTGGCACCGAAGAGAAAACCACTTATGGACTGGAGGACGAACTACGGAATGGAAGCGGATGATGGGGTCGAACAGCAAAGTCATTTGAACGTCTGCTTTCGAAGCAAACCGTATATGGTACGCTCCGAGCTTGCACGCAATTGCACTACATGCACTGACTGTATTATACTGTGCAAGGCCATGCACATTGCACTGCAACCTGCCGGGTGTGAGTCTACAAGCTCCGTCGTGCGACACTTAGTAGCACAAATCGTTCGGCTTTCACTACTTGCGCATTCCTTTCACTTGATTTTGGCCCTTATCCTGGGCTGGGATGATCTTGGGGTGGGATAACCAGATGCCCTCAATTGGCCTCCACAATAATGGCCTTCTAGAGCCTTAGACGTGAGCGCACTGACATTTTAAGTGACCCGAAAGGGGTGTCACTCCCACATGATTTCATTTCGCAATGCAAACCATTGGTATATCCAAGTAACTTTAAAAAAAATCAAACCCCAGTTGAGCATTCGGGGACCCATTCCCTTCTTGTGCACTAGAACCAGCCTCACCACCATCTGCAATCGATTCCGGCTTTCTTCCGCTGCAGAAGTTCTCGTCAGTGGGTTCCTACACGGTGATGTTTTCGTCGGGGGGATTGATGAGCTCATCGGATCCCTTTGCTTGAATGAAAGCGCGACAGTGTTGTCGTAAGTAGGGCTGTCAACGTTTAGCGCTAAACTGACAAAAACTGAAACTAATCTGACAACGTTGTCAGTTTAGTTTTTGCACGCGAAAACTGACACAGACTGACACTAAACTATCCAATGCTTTGTTTCATACATTTCTGATCTTGCTCGGTTGTGAGGTCTTTCCCTTCCGGCGGGAAGCTCCCGCCATCCCGACCCCAGCATTTTCAAGATGGAGGTCATGGAAGCGATCGTGCACGCTAGTGACGATGAAGATGGCATTGATGCACAGCCCCATGCGCGCAACGAGCTCTTCTAGCTGATATGGCGCAGCTTGTTCAAGAGAGAGAATTCGGCGTGTTCTCGTCTATTCGCATAATGTTGAGTATCATCATCCAGAGGTATATCGTCAGGTAAGTGCGAAACAGCTGGTGATAGCTGAATAGTTTAGCGTCCGTTTGTGTCACTTTAGGCTAAACTGACAACTGCACAAAACGTTTTCTGTCAGTTGTCAGTCTACGCAAAACGTTGACAGCCCTAGTCGTAAGTACCACATACAGTCCTATCCCAAGATACGTGCAGTCTTTCTTGTGTAGATTAGTCACTCTGAGAGTGACTAATCCGGGGTTCATAAATCTTGCGCAAAGCGAGCAGATCTCCACGGAAATGCTATCCGTCGTCTGCTCAATAAAACCCCCGTAAAAGCCTCAAATGACTTGAGATCCGTGTTGATGAATGGAAGAGTTTGCCGTCCTCCTGTAGACAGTC
Source organism: Phytophthora ramorum (assembly GCF_020800215.1). Lineage (NCBI taxonomy): Eukaryota > Oomycota > Peronosporomycetes > Peronosporales > Peronosporaceae > Phytophthora > Phytophthora ramorum. Next base: position 89,266 of record NW_027150672.1, on the reverse strand, counting down.
CAACAGACTGACAATGCCGATATGTTTTAGCTCATTTTTCCTCTTGACAATGTTGACCAGTAGTTGATCACTGAAACAGTAAAAGCTATGATATTCGCCGGGCATTTTCATCAGTGATAGATTCAATTTTATGTTGGTATCCTCTTCAACATCATCGCAACCTGACGTACGTAACCATTGTTTTTTGCAAATTACAGAAGCCGCCCCTACTTTTCAAATTGCTTTCTCAACTTCTTATTCAGGATACCATAATATACCATATTATGGTACACAACCTATCAAACCTTGATGTATCTCAACGCTGAGTTTAGAATTTTGTCGTGTACTCAACAAGCGTTTGCTGCTGCCTCGCCTCAGCATAGCAAATATTTTCCATTGAAAGTCGTTGAAAGGTAACAGAAGTGGGAGCGGTTTCTGAGCTTTCCCGAACGACGTGACTCCAGAAGTTCAAATTCCGCACCCAAACTCAAACAGATCGGCTCCCTCCCTCCACAACGAAAAGACTCAGCCTACTTCTCCACCATGCACTACGTGTGCCCTACTAAGGACCCGACCTCCATTTCAGTGAACACGATGCGTTGTGTCTCGTTGTCCAGACGCATCCGCCAGACAAAGCCTAGATTTCCTGAAGAACAAGAAAGCCCTATCGCGTGCCAGGGAGTTGGTGGAGACGTACCTGGTGGAGCCGGTGCTGGAGTTCGAGTCACGAAGAACTGTATTGTTGGGAAACTAACTGCAGCCGTCTATGCTGGCACTGCAAAAGGTTCGATTTTACAGTGGCTCGAGACTTTGGACAAGGCGATGGGGGAGAGCGACAGATGCATCCTGCTGCTGCTAGACAATGCCTCTGATCACAAGATAGTAAAAGTTCCGCCAGCAAACGTTACAGTCAAGATGCAACCTTCAAAAACTACGGCAGTGCTGCAGCCTATGAGCCAAGGGGACATCGATTGGGCTTTCTACACGAGGTTCCACTCCGCCTTCTCGACGGAGACCCAGACCGGTATGGTATTGCGCCATTAGAGGCATTGAGTATATTTGTGACGCGTAGAGGAAGATGCCTGCAGACCGTATCAACCAGTATCCCTCTCATGTTTTCTTTGTTTCTCGAGCGACAAATTAAATCCTAATGAGATATGTTCTTAGAAAAATATTGAAATGGAACCATGCTATGCCATCAAACTCCCCAGCAATCTAGCTGGCAGCTGCATAAACTACGCCGTTTGTAAAACTGCACTCCTGTATAGCTGCGCTGTGGTTTCTCTGATTTTGTTTGACGGCATGCGCATGCATTTTGAAGTCAACAGCATCAAGAAAGCTGCAGCTCATTAAAAGGATTTCGTTACCTCCGCCTGGCTCAAGTCAGCGCTGCAGTCGAAATTGACAATCGAGCACCGTTCAACTGTGTCAACCCGGAAACCCCCAGAGGCGCTGTTGGTAGCAGTCGGGCTGGCAAGAGGCAAGGACCACACACTCTAATCTAGAATTTCAATGATGACCAATTCCCTCACACAATTTTTGTCAAAACTCGGTTTACTATTTATTCAGCTTCTATCGCAATATTCAATCGCGATAATCTCAAAATTAGACTTTAACCCAATAATCGCTCAAACTTTGGCCGCATAATGGCGACGACGCTCAAGAAGTGTCTGAAGCTGCACAAGCTCTTCATGGCCGAGGTTCGACACCGACCCTAGCTGCTCTTCGACTCGGTAACTCATCGCACCTCATGCCGCTAACTTTTTCGATTGTCTATTGCGTCTTGTTTGCTGTCGTAACGACTGGCGCAGGTGGCTCGCAGCTCTCGCCTCGAGTCGGAAGGTTCGCAGGTGTTGGCGTCGCTTGCAAATGTGAGTCAGCGCGTACCGACGCTCCTGCAGACTGGCGGTGCAAGCCTGAACGACAATGATGATGCAGACGGCAGCGTGCAGGTAATGGGCGTGTTGAGCTACTCAAGTAACAGCCAAAATCTGCTGCTGCAAAAGCACTTTTTGGCGCTGGAAAAGAGCCGCGGATTCCTGGCAGACATTCTGCGCGACTTCCAAGAGTTTGTTAAAGGATTGCGGTCGCTCACAAGTGACTGCGTGACGCTCGTGGATGACGCACTTGGTGAAGGAGAAAATGCTGCAACTGCGGAGGACGAAATGGCAGCCGTGATTTTCCCGTTGCAGTTGCAAGAATGGATGGAGACGGTGTTGGCCATGTTCGAGCATGAGGTTTTGCGCAAAACGAGGCTGGTTGCAGACTTGGAGTACAGCGATACAGTAAGATTGGCTGCTGTGTCCAAACAGTGGAGTGCAAAAGGCGCCATGGGCAACGTTGATGACGACTACGGTGAGTATTTTCGCTTTGTTTCGCGACTTTGTTGGTACTAACACGTGATGCATGTAGTGCAAACAGGGCTGCAAATACCACAAGCCAAGGCTTCGTCTGCCTCGCAGTCCAGCGAGGCCGAGTCAGACCCTTCCAAGGGCAAAACCAAGAAGAAAAAGAAGAAAGCTAAGAAATGAAGTAATCGTCTTGTTCGACCACTGGTCTCTAATCTGCCTACGTTGTTCCCCTCAGCGGGACAAGCTACTCGTGTCACCTTTCGCAATGTAGTGCACAACACACCTCGACTGCACAAAGTCTCATACAAACGGGATGCCGCTGATAGTGCGGGCCTTGTACGCAGGATACTCGTCCGGAAAGAACCCGAGCAGCAGCTGCTCCTCATATCTGCATCAAAATACAAAATAAAACTTAACAAACTACCAACATAACCGTAGCAATGTGGCAACGTACGGGATGCGGTCGTGGAAGAAGCTCCAAGCCACGAGCGAGTAGCCCACCGCACACACCGGGTTGGCCAGCAGGATCTGACTGCCCACGATCCACCAGAACCAGCCCAGGTAACTCGGGTGGCGAATGAAGCGGTACACTCCGTGCGTAACCAGCTGATGCTCCTTCCTCTTGAAATACTCGATCCGATGCGAAAAATTGCTGGCGGCAGTGCTCATAGCTGACACCCGGAAGAACTGGCCCATAACCACCAGTGCGAGGCCCACCGGCCGAATCAGAGGGTGCAATTTCCACCCTGGTACGAAATACAGTTCCAGCCAGAACTCCACACAACTGAAGAGCACTGCTAAATGGTACTCCCGACTGTGATTAAGCAAGAAGGCTGCAACAAAAATCGCAACATTTAGTTCGTTCGAGTTGCCTTTCGTTAGATGGCGCCAAGATTGCATACAGACGGAACGTACACTCGTAGCTGACGTTCGAGGGGCGGTAGGCGGCTGTGAGCATGAACTCCATCACGTGGAAGAACCCCAGCGCCAGCGCATAGAGACTCCACTGTGCCAGGCAGTTCCAGCGCAGCGGCGCCAACTCGTCGCGCGCGGCACCTGCCAGCGCTACAAACTCGGCGTAGACCAGCAGCGACAGGTGTAGCGCCATGAACACGCCCAGCCCGAAGGCCGCCAACGCCACTTTCCCGAGCCCACGATCGGAGCGGAAGGCCTCGGAGCGCAGCATGGCTTTCGCCCTCTTTGAGTGAAATTCCTCTTTGAGTGAAATTGCCATCTCGGATCCAGCATGAGGGCTAGGGGACGAGTGGACGGTGATACTGTCTAAAAAAATATTTTGCGCTGCACAGGGCTCGGAAAGCGAAACGTCGGGCAACCGATCCTCCTTTGGACGATCCGTCCACATGAAGGCCGTATGCATGGGCTCCAGCTATTGTTTTAGTGGTAGTGCCAATTTCAGCGATGTGGGGCTCTCAGCTGGGTAAATCGAGTTAAGTTCCCACGTCTACAGTCCAGAATGCATTACCGCATGCGAGATTTCCGACAACAGCTTCTTTGGCTACATGGCGGCTGGCAAGACACACCACGCTGCTACCCCTACTACACTTGCTGACCTCCTCTTAATGAAGGACGAGCTCGAGAGGGGGAAAGCGAGAGTTCAGCGATACCATGCATTGCTCTTTACCAAAGCGCGCTTCTCGTACGAACGGATGATGATACCTGATCACTACTCGAGACTAGCTTACCAGCCTACACTATTTGCGACGCGCAACGACTTGTCTGTCTTTGACAGCTACCAGTGTAATGTGTTTCTCTCTGGATAACATTTTCCGGCAAAGACAAAGACGGAAGTGAGCCCAGCCGTACTTTTGTGCATCTCACTGCATGAGTTCAGCTATCTCGCGTTGCAGTTGCAGTTGCGAGATAGAATGTCACTCAGCTTGGTCGCCAACTCGTTGCCGATGTCGTTATCGAGGTAATCCACGATGGTCTCGAACGCGCAGCTTGGCGGCGGGTTGTCCAGTATCTGGCTCGACACCACGCCGGCCTTGGACGCCGTCTGCTCTTTGGCATTCTTCAGCCAGCACATGCCGCCGTTGCGGTTGCTCCACGAGAACGAGTTGTTGCAGATGCCACAGCACGTGCCAGCGCTACCCCGGGGTTGTTTCCGATGTCATTTATCAGATGAAGTATGCAGGTATTTGGATTGATATAGAAGTACTATTCACTGTAATTCGCCTTACTGCTGCAACCTGTACCCTTGTCAGTCAGCCTTCATCAAACATCTCTGCTAACCTGTCGTCAAAGCGTGATCAACGTTCATGGTTTTCTACGTGTTGCAAACGTTTAGTATCTCCATCGACAGGTTGTTGAACCCATCACAAAATGTAGTTGATGCGTCGGGCGTTAGGATATGGATGAATACGGTAAACTATCGGACCACACTATTTATTTGTATACTCTCTGAGCTCCTAATCATATCATTCTGTAAGATTTTGTCCAATAGATTTCAAGTACAGGCGACATTTTGACCAATAGGTGACGTAAAGTTAGATAAGTCCTATAAGCCATTCAATCGGACACATCGGGTCCTAGTGGTCTGTGGAATATGTGTATGCCCTGTCAAACATCAGGTGATAGATGTATCACTGGCATGTTTTTGTTTTATCTGGCTGTTGTAATGGGATTGGAAGAACTCCAACCCGGCAACTATTTGCGAGTCAAGGCGACGGCTGTCGCAACGTTCAAGAAATTCCTGAAGGTAGAGGAAGTTGCAGAGGAGTTTGTAACAAAATGCATTGAGAGTGATGAGAGTGGAAAGAGTTTTGTGTCTGTGCTGGATAATTTTGGTATGTACCTTGCATTTAGTGAACGTAAAACAGGTAAGATGTTAGCTCGAAACATTGCTATGCAGTACTATCGCCAAGCCAAGTTTTTGGCTGTTGGATAAATTTCCCCAGCATCGATCTTCTTTCTGCGGACCACAGAAGCATGGTGGTTATGGCGGTTGTCATCTCGAAGCTGCTTTTCATTGGCAGACACCAATGGCCAGAGCCCACCACGGTCCGCGCCTTTCAAAAGATGATCCACAACTTTGTGTGGCATGCCAGATTCACGGACGAACCCGTAACTGGTCAAGCATGGTTGAACGGCCATGTGGCGGCTCTGCCACGGAAAGAAGGAGGCATCGCCATTCCTGATCTCAAGCTGGAACTGCTCGCCCACGCGGCGGTGACAGTGAACGCGTGGGCACTGGAAGCGGATATGCGCACGCAGATCGTGGGTGATGTCATCGCGGAAGGACAGTCCATGGAGCAAACGACCGTGCTCTACGTGTCCCCGAGACACTCGGAGCCGACGAAGCATGGCCAACGAATGCAGGATACACTCCGGAAGACAGTAGTAGCACTCTGTACCACTTATGAAGTAGCAGAATGGATTCCAACCAAGGCAGAAATGGTGGTTGCGCTCCACAGCGTCACGTACTTTCGTGGACAGATGGGGCTCTCCTGGCGAGGGCGGCGGCTTCACATCGACACGTCCTCACTAAAAGGGCGGCTTTATGACCGATACGTCGTTGTGGAAGCCCACGTCAACGGTGTATTCTGTACGGAGTGGCTACCATACTTGGTGCTCACTGACTTAATATTGTACTCGGAGAAGGGGACCGTGATCAACCCCAACACGCGCTACAGAAAACTCTGCGCCCGCGGACGACAATTGAAGAAGGTGGTTCACTGGACGTGGTAGAAGGCGGGAGGCTTGCTTGTTATGGAGAAGAATGAGAAGAGTGGTGGGGCTGAACCCTTGGGGCGATCAGCTGCTCCTGAGGGTCAAACTCCATGCAGTCTCGGTCTACAACCCAGTCACGACGGGACTAGACTACCCACACGCAGGGTGTGAACGAGTTGTAAAGGTCGACATATATCATATTTTTTGGGAATGACCAGCGGCGAAGACGCTGCGGCATATACTGGTGGCCAGACAGGAATCTGCAGGGCTGAAACAGGAGACGTATGAGAAGGCCATATTTGGGCTAGATCTCCCCATGCTTCCACTAGGCTTAGCGACGGCAACAGGGGCGATCATCGCGGAACTGACTGATGAGCTGGTGGAGGTGATTGGCACCACAGTGGAGCGGATGGCGGCCAATTGCTGGAGTCTGGGGGCAGCGTTGTACTTGCTGGCGGTATGGAGGTGGAGGATTGCACACTTTGACAATCATAACGATGTCTCAGACGCGCATCACACAGCAGGCCTGACGACTAGGCTCCGCAATGGTCATAGGGACGTGACAAGAGATTTCGAGGCCGCGATACCGCTGCCCATAAGTATCAAGATAAGTGAGGCTATCTGCGAGGTGCTTGGGGCCGACTGGAACGGACAAGACGGCCGCCTGCCGCAACAGGGCCACTGCTTCCTCGTAGCGACAGCGGGGATCAAGGGTGACGATGCCAACAGATGCTGCAGCGACACTCTGGTGGTGAAGGTGTACCCGGCCACGGGCGCCTACGTACTCCAGTACGTGAGCAGCGCCACATATGGAGGCGGGCGAATGACGTCCTTCCGAGCGGCCTAACTGGGGCTCTTACGCGGACTACGCAGATGCCTTGCTTACAAGTGGGCGCCGATCCATGTCCTGGGGGACAACGCCGATATCCTGCGCCAGCAGAATTCAAGGACACCACCGAGGGCCAAACATCTCAAGCGACTAATGGAAGACTAGGCGAGCGGCAGACGCAGCGGATGTCCTCAATTAGTTAACCCAATTATGCGATCAGAACCGAACAGCCCAAGAGCTGTCACGAATGGCAAAGGCGACTGACCAAGAAATGGAGTGGAACGCAGCGAAAATGTCAAGGGCAGGAACTCGCTGGGCGGGTATTACCGGTCTCATTCAGAAGGACGTGAGGCAATGGCTTCAGACTCATGAAAAATCGGACACCTCGGTGACCGTAGAGGGGACGGTGTAACCTTAGGGAGACGCCCCTTGCTGCAGGCAAATGGACGGCGATGGAGGATGCCGACTCGCGGATAGCACTATTGGCATCGGCTGAGAATGGGCATTAGGTGGTGTTAGCTCTAGTTAATTGACATTAATGTACATCACTTCAAATTCAAATCGATCTTCTTTAGAAGCTCGTTTGCTAAAAATAGGGAAAACACTCGACAACTTATTCGTGGGCAGAATTTACCGGACAGCTGTTGAAAGTTTCAGGGTGATCACTTAAGAGAGGTTTTCTATTGACAAGACCACGCACTCAAATCTACTCGTGCCTGGATGATTCTACTTGGATGTGACGAGCAGTTTTCACCTGCTTGCGCAAGATAGTCGCCGCTGATACCCAAACTAGCTGACCCCACCGGCGCTTCCTGTTGTTCTCCGTCCCCAGCGGCAGTTTGATTGCGTCTTTGCACTGCTGGAATACCTCAGCAGCCTCGGCAAACGAATCCTCGGCCGTCGAAAAGCCAAGGGCTCGCGCTCGTTGCTCTATTTTCATCACCAGGAACTTAAGCTCGCACAATCTATTGCGCTGATTTGAATTGCTCAAGTCGAGTGGGCTTAGTTGACGAAAGGGGGGGGGGTAGATTTTTGGCAGTATCACCACAACACCAATACACCCACGCTTGTTCCGCAGTACCACTTGGCAACTGCATACAGTCCGGGAACAAATGCATGCCGCCACCCCAATGGTAGACAGGATACGAAACCGTTTCTCCATTATTTGGTGCAGTAGACTGTTCTGTCGTCTCATTATCAACTTCGGTACATCCACCATCACCATCAGTGTTGTCGCTAGGACGTAATAGTTGAAGTACCCCAGCATCCTTTAATAGCTTCATGGTCGAGTCCGCCATACCATTGCACGTCGGAACACCAAATTGAAATGCACGTTCGTCCAGTAATGCGGATACCCCAGACACCAAACGTTCGCTTATGGCATCCTGAGAAGCTGTATTTTGTTTCATGTCTGCTTTACGGACCACTATTTCTTCTCCTAGATCATTTCGTGCAGCGCGAAGTTCGGTAAGGATTGTCACGTGTGGTGGAACGTCTGTAGGCTGGATAACGCAAACCGTTCCGCTTGTTGTGACAGTTGAACGTAGGTGAGTCAACAGGTCGGCGTCGGCAAACAGAGGTGACTGGAAAAGAGGGTGACTGTCGGGGAGATGTTGTTGTAGGAAGTCAATGTGGTATACCAAAGACGCCAAAGCAAATTCTGCAACATATTCAACCGATCCGGGCAAACCGGGAAAACAGAGCCGTTTTGCTCGCTGAACGAATTCGTCACGAATGGTAAAATGAGGAGGCAGAACAGCAAATTCGGGTTGTAGAATCGGAAGACCGCTCACCGTGCGCCCGACGAACATATCACCTGCAGAAACGTTTCTTAAGTACCGATCTTGAACACCGCCCATCGACCATCCTGCGCGAAGATGAACTGCAATAGCTGGAGGGCAGGATGTCGACCTGGACGAGGAAAACGTAGACGCACCCTTGCGCATAGAATGCGTGCCGATATCACCGGCAACCGTTCTGCGGCGTTCGAGCTCAGCTGCAACAGATGGTGTTTATAACACACGGCCTAGCACCTTCCTAAAGCGCTCATACTGATCATTACCGGGGAATACATGCTTATTCGTTGTGTCAACCCCGTATGCTGCCCAGTACACTCCTACAAAAACAAAAACAGTTAGTGTAGCCAACTGCGACGCCCATGCAATAATATTTATCTTACCAAGATCAAGAATGGGGCATACCTCCGGAGCTGTTGGATTTGATTACACATGACGTGGATCGCGAGGCCGAGACCCGAGTTGATCATTTTTCATGTGCGCAATATACACACAATGAGCGTCTTCACGCCATTTCAAACACTGGTTACGCGAATGGGGACAGCAGACCAAGCTGGAGAGCTGGGAGCTGCTACATCAAGTTGCCAGAGAGCTGTGGGCAATAGGTTGTGCGGTGATGTCCATCTGGAGATGGAATGTCTATATAATGTACGGCAGAGGGACGGCGCCCACAACGATGGAGGAGCAGATAGCAGGTGCGGTGAGCATGGTCACTGAGGCCTTCAAGCGGTACAGGTTAGGACTGTACCCGATCACGAAGGAAGCGCACCCAAGGTTGGAAGTGGTGGATGTTTGCATTCAGCAATAGAAAAGGGTGTTTGACAAGCAGCGACACAGAATAAAAGACGGAACAGTGAGGGTTAGTTTCTTTAATAGCAGCTCTCGCGGGAATCCGGGAGCAGGAGGAAGTGGTAGTGTAGTAGTGCAGCTAGGAGAGTCAAGTGGTGATAACAAGGTTGCATGGGCGGCGGCAAATGTGCTAGGAATAGATGGTACGACAACCAACATCGGGGAATTTATCGGACTGCACCGCTTGCTAGCCAAGGCAGTGGAGCAAGAATGGATGAATCTCAACGTGGTCGGCGATAGCGCGCTGATTCTGGAATGATGCAGATACGAAAGCCGCCCAATGCGAAAAAAAAAACAGCAACACTGGTACCAAGTCACAAGATGCCTGACGGAACTGTGTGATGAGCGCAGCTGGAGACACCACTACCGGAGGAACAACAAGATTGCGGGTTGGCTACCAATCCAGGCGATAGATCAGCAGCGGAGCTCAGCGTGGACAGAGCGCGTAAACGAGGAAGGAGAGACATGCACAAAGACGTGATGCGGTTCATGGCGGTAGATCTTCAAAGATGGACAGAGGAGTGGAAGATAGCAGCTGATTTGAACCAACGTAGCTCTATGCGACCGAGTTGAGCAGTGAGCACGATTGGAGGCGGAACGAAGTGAGCCGATCATCTACAAGCTGACGGCGGGAATCTAGCTGTATTTATATGACAGCCATAAATTATCGAGACCTACTCTCGTGCGCCTTCGCTATTCAAACGTGGGCTCTGATATGGAAGAAGGCGAACATTCAAGCAACTCCGACCCACGTACATATTCGCATTGACAACATCTCAGCCGCGGCCTGACTGTCAAAATCGTTATCGCGAAATTGTCGAGCGTCAGTCCTTGTCCGCCCGCTGATTCTGTCGGAACAATCGTTCGAGCTGCGTTTCCCGTCGTCTCACATACCCGGCATCGCAAACGCAGTGGCAGACGCGCGCTCATGGCACCGGGGAGATGTGCGCGATGCTAATATTTTTAACGAGCTAACATTTAGATGGTCACATATGTAGACGCCTCACAGCATCGATACCCTAGAGTTCGCCTGGCGTAGTATCTGCGAGATCACACGATTGCTAATTTCTCCTTCAAGCTTTAATCCAGGGCATTTTCCTGCTCGAAACGGTGGATCGCACACCGCGGCGTAGACTGGCGCATCCACCGTCCTAGCTCCTTCCAACTCGACTTGCTATCTAAGTTCATCATCGACAGCTCGCTACACGGCTTTGGATCTAACCAGGCTGTACGTATCTCTCCAGTGAAGGCCAACCTCTTCAGGATTCGTCTCTTCATTCCGGCCGTGGGCGGCGAGTTCCCAATCAGTCATCCACATATTCGCATGCTTCTCACAGATACCGCACGACCGTGGGAACCAAGCTCTCGGGTGATAAAAAGAGGGGCTGTATCTGGCCTTCTTCTTCCTACTATGAAGCCCCGAGGTTGTCGACACCACCAGCACCATGCTTCTGTGGTTCGCGTTAAATGATACAGTGGTGCACCTCGTTTTCGGCAGGACGGACCACATCAAAGGGCAAACTCGATAAGCTATGGGAGAAAGCCACAGAGATTATAGTACTGCTATCTATTAACCTAATTCAATACAAGCGAAAAATCCATCGTTGACGCTATACTTATGTGGAACCAACAGTTTCTAATAATCCGCGGTGGTATATCACTCCATCCTCCCGAACATCATTTTATAGCTCTGTACATGTCAACAGGCGCGTATGGTGCGCCACTATACACCATGTCAAGCTCTCCCTCTTACTTCATTGTCTGGTAGTGATCCTTAAGGCTCTTGCTGATGCCTTGATCCATCGGCTGCAGCGCTGCTGTGGTATTAGGCGATAGCTTACGAATCACTACGTTTGACAGCTAGACTGGCTCATTGTTATGAGACGAAACGTTGTCAATTAGGAGCAGCACGTGCTGTTGTAGCGACCGCATACCCTCGTTAAGCTGTTCCAGCCATCCATAATTCCGGGTGGTATTCATACGTCGCGATTCTTCAACAACCGCGGACCTTTGGCCTTCGCGATGAAGGGGGAGCTGGTCGGTTCCATCAGCGTTACTAGTCAAGCACACTGTGATTCACTCCTTGCTCTGCTTCTTCCCCTTCTCCGTTTTGTCTACCATCAGCAAACCCTTAGGCTCTCTCCAATAGAAATGACATTTCATCCATGTTGTAAACATCATGGTATTTGACGACAGCATCCTGAAGCCCCATCTTCTCTCCGCGTACTACTTGCTCGTCCAGCGAGCCACCCTCACCGTGACGCAGCGTAAACTACAGACCAGTGCGCTTTTGGAAGCGATACAGCCAGATACAGTGCAGTTGGGTAGCTGTACGCCTTCATGTTGAGCTATCCCAATCACAGTTGCTCCGGTGAAGGTAGCGTTGGCGTGCCATGCTTTGCACTCGTCGAACGTCTGCATGAGTCGGCTGTCTGTAGCACGTAGAGGGGAGTAGCAATGGTGCTTGCGGGCGTGGTGAACTTCTGGGACGTCGTCGTAGTGTCTCTTACGTATGAGGATTCCTTGAACGGTAGAGCGTTTGACGGGTGCTTGTAAGTGAAGGGTGGCCCAGTTAGAGAGGGCAGTTTGAGACGAGGTTGGCTCAGCCTCGGCTTTCTCACACAAAGTGCGCTTTTCAGCGAGGGTTAAGGTGTAGTACGCGGATGGACGACGTGCCATTGCAGGTTGAGGTTAAAGTTAAAGTGACCATTTATATTCGAGTGGCCTGAAGATTTGAAGTAGAGCAGCCGCGGCGTGTCATCTCTCCTCGAGGAGGGGGAAACCGTCGAGGTTACCGCAAAACTCTTATCAAAAGGCACCCCTTGCAGGCGACGGTTGAAAAATATCAACCTATCAGATTACTCCATTTTGATCATCTATCATGACATATCAAAAGGCACCCCGGAGATAAATTACCACCAGTCGATAGGTTACGCAGCGAGCTAGCCATTCATCAGCTCTGCACTTCGCCATTACTCAGTCTGCAAGAATGCCCCGAGGAAGCCGCCCACGCGTGAAAGGCTTCGAGGCTTCGCCAAGCCAGTGCCTTCGCACTGCTATCAGCTACCAGCGCAAGTATATTATTAATAGCTTCGTCGAGCAGAACGGCATGGCAGCAGCAGTAACACGCTTCTATCCCTCTCTCCAAGCGGAAGCCCGAAAGCGGAAGAAGCGGCAACTGCACAAGTGGTTCGAAGCCCGTGATGACATCGCCAAACAAGTTGCCCAAGGCAACGGGCACCTCTGCAGAGAACCACGATCTGGCGTCGGCTGCATTCTTCCTCGGGCGGAGGAGGACTACCTAGCCTTTTGGATAAGGGACCTGAGGCGCGAGGGCGTACCAGTGTCTCCGCTCATGCTCCAGATGAAGGCACGTGCAGTAGCAGGTGAGCTGGGTCTTCGCTTCGACCAGTTTTCGGCAAGCTCGTCGTGGCGCCTCCGATTTCTCAAGTCGTATAGGCTCTCACTGCGGCGCCGGACCAGGATCGGCCAGAAGACCCCCAGCGACTCGCGTGAGGTGGCGGAGAAGTTTCGCGAGGAGGTGCAGAGGATGATGCTCAAGAACGGCATCACGGAGGTGTACAATGCAGACCAGACGGCGCTCAACTTTGAGCATCTCCCCACGCACACCATCGACGAGACTGGCACACGAACGGTGTGGGTCCGCAACAGCGGGAAGGAAAAGAGCCGCCTCACAGCCATGGTTCTGGCTGACTCGAGAGGCATCAAGCGCGCCCCCTTCCTCGTTTTCAAGCAGCCACCGTCCCGAGTGCCGGCCACCGAACAGCATAACCACAAGGAGCAGCAGGGTTTCGGTCGAGACCTCTGGAAAAAGGTAAAAGCGATGCAGGCATCGACTGGGATGCCGATCTACTGCAACAGTCGTGGGTGGTGGAACGCTGAGCTTTCCGTGTTGTTCTTGCGGTTCCACTTTGCAGCGCGGACTGACATCGATGAGCCCGTCCTCCTCATCTGGGACGAGTTTAGTGGGCACTGGACTTCCGAGGTGGAGGCGTGCGCTAAGGAGCTGAATGTGCTTCTGCTCAAAGTCCCTGGTGGGTATACTTCCGTCTGCCAGCCTGCTGACATCGCGTGGATGCGACCCCTCAAGGTTCAGCTGCGCGCCGAGTGGCTGTCGGATATCGAGAAGCAGTTCGAACGTCATCAAGGTAAACAGAGTAGATTTGTACTAACAGCTCCCACACGAGAGATCGTCGTGGGTTGGCTACATGCAAGTTGGGCCAGGTTGTCTACGAGCACCATTGTGGCAGGATTCAGGAAGCTTGGCGTGCCGTCGGATCAGCGCAAAGTCCCGCTAGATGATGCAGGGGCGTACGATGCAAAGCTGCAGGTAGTAATTCAACTTCTCGAAATCTGCAAGATCGGTGAAGACGTCTCAAAAGATGCAGAGCGAGATAACAGCAATAAAATGGGAAACTACAATTGTTGAGAATGAAACGGAGGGGACGTAAGTAGGTGCACCTACTTCTCTTGGAACCCTGGCACCAAGATTTCATCATAAGATGACTTAACTTTCCGAGTAGCCACAAGGGGATTTGAACCCTGAGTCTGTCGCATCAACGACAGCCGCTTTCACCAACTGAACCAGCGAGGTGGCCGTAATCTATTCAGGAAAATATCCTTGATAAATAAATTCCGAGTGATGCAGCTGTTATTTATTTGCAGATGCCTCTTCCCATGCATTCGGCATCCCTGGTGCTGCAAGGGGTGCCTTTTGATAAGAGTTTTGCGGTAATTCGACAATGGAGATGGGCAACTCAGTTGCGCAATTCCCTGGGAGTCATCATTCTATTTGGCAGGTTATCGAGAGGTACCCGTGCCAAAAATGAGGTGCACGACTGTAACGATGTCATTAACAGTCGGCAACTGCGGTAAGCCAACCGAGAACTCCGGAACCGCCATCTCGGTGTGTATCCGCCTACGCGGATCCAAGAACAACCAGGACGGAAAGCCCGTCATGCGGATGCTAACTCGCTCCAGGCACCGGTTCCTGTGCCCCATATTCGGTTCAATGCCCCATAAGCAAGCGATGATGAGCCTGCATTACACTATTCCCGCAGCGGGCTTCATTAGTCGCCTTGACAGGCCAAATTGAGTGTCTGCAACACGCGTAGCACGCACAATAAAAGCGGGTGAGCAAGAAGTAGGCGAAGACCCAGACCACTTTGGCACGCCCTTACTGAGGTCAGGAGGCACCACGAACATGTACCGAGTCAATGTTGACGTGCTAACGATCCAGTTCCACGAGCGCTGGGCGTCCGACGTTTTCAAACCCTACATAAGATGGTGCCGCGAGTCGGTCGCCGGCGTCACCGCCAAGATCGCTAGCGGATCGAGGTCGTCAACGGTGTTACAATGACTGACGTGTGCTACTGTTCCTTTGTGGGCGCGGTAACATACTATATAGCTGCAACATAAGTTTGACCCCAAAACTCGCTTGATGTTGAGTAGTGGAGACTGCTCCCGCCGCACCGTGTGGTTAGAGCCTCAAACAATCAATTATTGCAATCTCGACAATGTAAAAGACGGATATTGCAATCTCACTACCATTGACACTCTTCCCCCGTTGTTTTATTATTGCATTACGACCGTGTCATGGCATTATACTGTATCACTTCGAGCAAGTGGTAGGAAATCAGGACAACAGCCGTCCTTCGAGGAATTCAGCTCACACATTGCAGTGCTTGGCAGCGAACATTTTGCTGATAATCGCATCGAGCTTCTTTGCAGCAGATTTCTGTATAGACCAGTAGGGCAGGTAGTAAAGAGCTTGAGGCAAATCGAAGCGTGCGCTTCGAAAGCACCTACGCTCCATCGATCCCTGAACTGGAAAAGTAAAATGCTCAGTCAAAACTACTTAGCAGTAGCGACAGTTCCAAGCCGAGTTGCATCCACACCACTCACTTTGCTTGGCCAGCAGGCAGCAGCAATAGGAGCGAAGCTTATCATCGACACAACTTGGATCAAATCAACCAAGCGATCCAGCAGTGCAGCGCAAGAAACTAAGCGCAGCATCCAAGAAACACTTACCAACATCATGACTCGTGGCGCAGTACGTGCCATTCGCGTGCAATGAGCGCGCCCATTCCTAGCATCACCGCGGCCCTAATAACTGGTGAGCAAGCACCGCTCCCGCTCCGAAATACCTCGCGTCAAGCCTTCACCGACGTGTCTACACGCAGCTTGCGCGTTGCAATTCAGGACGAGCGTTGAAAACCGTATCCTCAAGCAGGGCTATCTCCGTGCACATGGGGCTGTCTTCTTTGCAACGATCCGCCTCGACAGGAATCGAAAGTGATGATGGCCACGCCTCCGACGCAGCAATGGAATGGCGTGGCGACTTCATTCTAGTCTTGCCTGACAGGAAAGATCGTACAAATCCGACACGCATCCAGGCGGCTTGAACAAGAGATGAGCGGCGGATGAGTGCGCTGCGCTCGCCGACGACGCGTGTCCTGCAAATACGAAGGGCAGGTGCCGGCGTGACCAGCGAGCGGACACATCAGCGCGTAGGTGTTGCACCTCCGGCGCGAAAAAGACGCAGCTGTAAGGTCTCCGCAAGCAGGAGACTCTTCTACATGGCGAGGGGATCCTCATTTGACGCGATTGAAGTGGAGCCCCTGGTTTGGATATGTCTGGCTCAACTGCTTGAAAGTGCCTGGAAATGCTGTCAATCTGCAGATAGTCTTTCGCAAAGACACGCTGCTGTCGGTGGAGGTCTGAAGCTCTTGGTGCCGTCCACACCACGGCATCCGGCGTATGTGTGCGTCTGAAATCAATGCTGCTTTCGTGCACCGCAAGCAGTTCGCTCACATTGCATTTTGCATTTCCGAACGCACCTGTTCGCTCCTCCTTCCTCCCCTCTTCCAACATGGTCAAGTACGTGCTCACCGGCGCCGACGGCAACCTGGGCGGCTTCGCTGCCGACCACATCGCCGAGGTAAAGAACGCCAACGACGAGATCGTGTTCACGAGCTACAAGTTCGACAGCGTCCCGGCGGAGAAGAAAGCGGCATGGGAGGCCAAGGGCATCAAGGTTGTGCCTGCCACGTACGATGACGTTGATACCCTGAAGAAGGTGTTCGAGGGCGCTGAGGCGGTCGCCTTCATCTCCACCTGGCTGATCGGCGATGGTCGCCGCAACCAGGCCAAGAACGTCATCAAGGCTGCCAAGGAGACCGGCGTGAAGCGAGTGTGTTACACCTCATTCGTCGGTGCCGGCTCGGATAAGCCAAATGACCAGGTCCCGTTCCTGCCTCGTGACCACCACTTCATCGAGCACGAAATCTACGCCTCGGGTCTGGACTACAACATCCAGCGTAACTGGCTGTACCAGAACAACATCCCGCAGTTCTTCGCTCAGTCGTGGCACTTCACGGAGGACCGCTGGCTCATCAACAGCCACGACGTTCCTGGTGCGTACGTCGCCCGTGAGGATTGCGGCCGTGTATTCGGCGCTCTGCTGCTTGGAAAACAAGAGAAAAACACCGTTGTCGATGTCACTGGACCGGAGCCCGTGCTCGACAAGGACGTCTTCGAGTGGATGAACTCCATCAGCGGATACAAGGGTGAGTTCGTCGACATGCCGGATGAGGAGCTGCGCGCCTACTGGCTCGGCCGCGGTCTGCCCACCGACGTGTACGGCGACTTCTCCAAGCTTCCCATGAAGCTGTGCATTGGCGACCTGCTGTGCTGCGGTGAGACCCTGGCTAACGGTTCGATGAGCAAGGTCACTGACACGGTTGAACGTCTGACCGGCCGCAAGCCGCTCGGCTACAAGGAGAACCTCCTGCAATACAAGGAGATCTTCCCCAAGAACCAGTAAGCTGTCTGACTGGCTTGAGTTGCTGGCTTATAGGGCTTGGATATGTTGGATTTGAATCGTGTCAATAATAAATCTACGCTCGCAGCTTCCGTCTTCTACTTATCGTGAGCAGTGACTTTTATTCAAGTAGAGCGGTAAATCGTAGCTGGGGGTTGTCGAGGCTCTACTGTAGAGTCTAGATTCAGTATCCTGATACATGTAAGTGGAGTTGGAGGTGCAACCAGGACGTCAGAGCCATACGGCAGAGCCCTCCGCGCTACCAGCGCCATGCAGTATTATAATAGCGATACATGTATCGGTAGCAGACACTTTGCAATATCAGAGCTTTCCCATCCCACACCACGCATTGTCGAGACCGTCTGCTCCCCGAAACCTGCGTTCAGGGGTCTTCACAGCAGCTCTGGGTCGCGTACCGGTAGCGTATTGAGTAAGTATTCCCGGAGTGATGCCTCCGCCATTGACGCACGGTGCCAAGTGCTGGTTCACCCTCCATCGCCGAGGTGGTGGATTCATGGTGGTGCCGCAGGGATGTTGAAGTGACTGTCAAATAGCTTGATCTTTGTATGGTGTGGAATTCAGTCCTGTAATACATGTAGTCAAATAGTAGCAGATGGAGACCTGGCCGGCATCCATCCGATTCAAATCTTCGGAGGCTGATCCTTACTCGGTCTCTGCCATGTCACTACATGTGCAGTCGAGTGGTGAGAGCTGCAGCACGACATCAAGCAAAAACGGGAGTGGGTCTCGTGGTCCCTCCAACTTGCCCGTGCTCCAAGTCTGACGTGGCAACAAGTCTCACTTTGCAATTTGCAAGCTCAGGAACAAGCTCCTCCTCCCTCCCTCCCTCCTCCCCTCCCTCAATCTACGATGGTCAAGTACGTGCTTACTGGCGTTGGCGGCAACATCGGCGGCCATGCGGCTGACTTCGCCGTGGAGATCAAGAAGCCCGAGGACGTGCTGGTGCTCACCAGCTCCGACGTCTCCAAGATTTCGCCCGAGCGTGTGGCCAACTGGAAGGCCAAGGGCGCCATCGTCGAGAACGCTGATTACCTCGACGTGGACAGCCTGAAGAAGGTGTTCGAGGGTGCCGAGGCCATTGCTTTCATTTCCACCTGGCTGATCGGAGACGGTCGCCGTGGCCAGATGAAGAACTGCATCAAGGCTGCCAAGGAGACCGGCGTGAAGCGTGTGTGCTACACGTCATTCGTTGGTGCCGGCTCGGACCTGCCCAATGACCAGGTCCCGTTCCTGCCGCAGGACCACCAGTTCACTGAGCAAGAGATCTACGCCTCGGGTCTGGACTACAACATCCAGCGCGACTGGCTGTACCAGGACAACACTCCTCGCTTCTTTGCTCAGTCGTGGCACTTTACCGAGAACCGCTGGCTTAGCAATAGCCACGACGTCCCTGGTGCCTACGTCGCCATTGAGGACTGCGGCCGTGTGTTTGCGGCGCTGCTGCTCGGCAAGCAAGAGAAAAACACCGTTGTCGATGTCACGGGGCCCGAGGCTGTCACGGACCGCGAGATGTTCGAGTGGATGAACTCTCTTAGTGGTTACAAGGGTGAGTTTGTCGACATACCGGATGAGGAGCTGCGCGCCTACTGGCTCGGCCGCGGTTTGCCCACCGACGTGTACGGCGACTTCTCCAAGCTTCCCATGAAGCTGTGCATTGGCGACCTGCTGTGCTGCGGTGAGACCCTGGCTAACGGTTCGATGAGCAAGGTCACTGACACGGTTGAACGTCTGACCGGCCGCAAGCCGCTCGGCTACAAGGAGAACCTCCTGCAGTACAAGGAGATCTTCCCCAAGAACCAGTAAGCTGTCTGACTGGCTTGGAGTTGCTGCGTATGTTGAAATCGCGTAAAAAGTAAAAAAAAATATCTTGTCTAGCCGCGTATGCCCAAATGTTTTTTCAAGTACTTGGCGACACAGGGAGTACTCATTTGGAGCATTTTTTGTTTATGTCAAGTCTGACATTTTGGATTTATTTTTCTTTGATGCAGTTCATGCATCGAACCCTCGCTGTTCGCTAGTCGTTGTAGCAATGGCCGTAGATCGTGGCAGCTTCAGATGCAGATACTTTGTAAAGAATGAGGGCAGGGGTCAACCTCCGATCCGCCCCGCTGACGCCTCTTTTGGAAAGCGTTAACGCGCCTATGCAAACCTTTGATAAAAGCTCGGAATCTCAGTGAGGCACATGCTCTACCTGCTTGCTTGTGTGTGCAGTGCGTGTTGTACTATGTTAACACTGAAGTTATCAGGTGTCCATTGACTTCTGCGTCCAAGGAAACGTTGTTGACTTATGTTCACGCGCAGGTTCTCGGTTCTGCATGTTAAACCTGGAGAAAATGACGGTGCTAATGGTAAAGATTACAAGTATTAACTGATTTCATTGAGCTTTAAGGGGCAGCGCGAGGGGTGATCGTACTCGCAATTCACAGTTCTAGCAAAAACACTTAGTCGCTCTTGGGGAAGATCTCCTTGTACTGCAGGAGGTTCTCCTTGTAGCCGATGGGCTTGCGGCCGGTCAGACGTTCAACCGTGTCGGTGACCTTGTTCATCGAACCGTTGGCCAGGGTCTCACCGCAGCATAGCAGGTCTCCCATGCACAGCTTCATAGGCACCTTGGAGAAGTCGCCGAAGAATTCCGTGGGCAGGCCGCGGCCGAGCCAGTAATCGTACATCTCCTGATCGGGCATGTCGACGAACTCGCCCTTGTAGCCGCTGATGGAGTTCATCCACTCGAACATCTCGCGGTCCGTGACAGCCTCAGGGCCGGTCACCTCCACGACGGTGTTTTTCTCCTGCTTGCCGAGCAGCAGCGCCGCGAACACGCGGCCACAGTCCTCAATGGCGACGTAGGCACCAGGGACGTCGTGGCTGTTGTTGATCCAGCGGTCTTCCGTGAAGTGCCACGACGGGGCGAAGAAGCGAGGAGTGTTGTCCTGGTACAGCCAGTCGCGCTGGATGTTGTAGTCCAGACCCGAGGCGTAGATTTCCTTCTCCGTGAACTGGTGATCACGAGGCAAGAACGGGACCTGGTCATTGGGCAGGTCCGAGCCGGCACCGACGAATGACGTGTAGCACACACGCTTCACGCCGGTCTCCTTGGCAGCCTTGATGCAGTTCTTCATCTGGCCACGGCGACCGTCTCCGAACAGCCAGGTGGAGATGAAGGCGACCGCCTCAGCGCCCTCGAACACCTTCTTCAGGCTGTCCACGTCGAGGTAATCAGCGTTCTCGACGATGGCGCCCTTGGCCTTCCAGTTGGCCACACGCTCGGGCGAAATCTTGGAGACGTCGGAGCTGGTGAGCACCAGCACGTCCTCGGGCTTCTTGATCTCCACGGCGAAGTCAGCCGCATGGCCGCCGATGTTGCCGCCAACGCCAGTAAGCACGTACTTGACCATCGTAGATTGAGGGAGGGGAGGAGGGAGGGAGGGAGGAGGAGCTTGTTCCTGAGCTTGCAAATTGCAAAGTGAGACTTGCTGCCACGTCAGACTGAGCCAGCCACTGGTGGCTACAGACTGCGGATCCCGGCGGACGCCGAGGGAACTCGAGATCCGCTCCCGTTTTTGCCTTCATGTGGAAGGACGATACCTGATTTGCATCGGAAGCTGATGCTGTGGCGAGAGCCACGCCGCCGGCAATTCGACTGGAGCGGTAGAGACCGAGCTAGGATCTAGCTTGGGATCTGATGACGCCGCAGTCTCCATCTGCTTCACCTGGGTGTGTTTTGACTATTGCCCAGGACTGGATCCTTTCTATACAAAAATCAAGGTATTTGAGCCGTTACGACGGTCACTTCAACATCCCTGCGGCACCACCATGGACCTCCACTCGACCGACCTAAACCCTGTACACGGCAAAGGAGGCTAAACCAAAAATTGATACAGTAAAGCTTGCTGCATCAATGGCGAATGCATCACCTCAAGGGCACTTACGACGCAATACGCGATGAGGGGCTGCTGTGAAAACTCTTGAAATCCGGTCTGAGGCAGCAGATGGTCTTGATAATGTAGCGATAGATTTCTGTTGTTGACACCCCTTCGGCCTTTCTTGCGTCGAGCTTTACCTCACCGATCCTCGCGTGCGTGGCGTGTTCAGCCTCATATAACACATGTAGTGTTGCTCAAATTGTGGAGAATGCATCCCGAGATAGAGGAGGACTCTACCCTGTATTGTATTGGTCTCGTCCTTGATGACGCCATGTTCACAGCTCTTGTCGATTCGCGGCGAGCTCACATGGACATCGCGAATTGTTATTCCCAGCCTGATCCGTCTCCGCCTTCGCCCTTCTGCATCCGTTTACTGTACAAGGGCAATACCCGCTGCTCACTGGGGCTGCCAACCAAGATGAAGAGAAGGGGTAGATTGCAGTAACTCGATATTAAAGTGTCTTTCAAGCTTGAGCACTCAATACATGTATCGGTTCGGCCGGGGAAGGCTTCGGGGAACAGGTAGCGAGCGAGCTGTAGACTACTCCATGCTGGTTGCAAGACGCCGTCAATACGACTCGAGGGAGCGTGGTGTCGAAGTTCACTTCCCCGCAATGGCGGCGCTACGCAGCCCATTTGGACACTTTGATCCGCCTCGAAATGTGACGTTGCCGGTGGGTCCTTGGAACCAGAGAGGAGTATTAATAGAGAAATGGAGCCTCATCAAGCGAGTGCAACGCGATGATCCCAGTACATGATATTATAAGGTCGGCGCTGTACCAGCCGCTCGCGTGCTCTATGACTAAGGGCGATAACGAGCCTGCATCTTGACTCAAGATATTTGAGTGCCAGCATTTGACAAAAATCCTCAACAGCGCATGACGTAGCATGAGAAACTCCACGACCTACCCGGATGAGGACACAGTCAACGTACGATGCCTTGGTGGTGACCACCGAGCGTATATTGCTACTCTGCATCGCAGTGATAGGAACACATATTGGTCTATACGGTGGGAAAATATTGCAACTCAAATGCCAGACTTGTCTGGGGCAGTGGCGGGACCGAGAATACGATCTGCCGAAGAAAATTCCATTGTAGTTTGTCCTTCGTTTGCTCCTTGTGCTTTTGAAGATCTAAATATGTCGATATTTCAATATCCTTGCACAATGGTTCAACACATTGCAGATAATACAACCCGATTGCAAGATGTTGATGAGAAATCCTTGCCAATACATGTATATTCAAGCACTGGTGCATCTGCATCATGAACCAGCGCAATCGCTGCCCGAGACGTCGTCAACACGCCCGGCGCGCATGTCGTTTGCGTTCGAGCTCATGGTCACGACCACGGCTTACAGTATCCGCCATAAAATCCGCGCGTATACCCGTGGACGCCGAATCATTTGAGCTGTGTGTTGGTGCTGGTGCTGATGCCGAATAGTCACCTCGGCACGTCACATCACACAGACTGTAGCCCGATAGCCAGAAGCTACGCGTGAATAACGCTCTTGGACGCAGATGGTAACAATCACCGCCAACATCAGTACTATGGATACGTACATTGAAAGGGGTTAGCTGTTTCATAACTTTTTTCTACAGCTATCCACAGCTCTACGCATACACAAATACGACTTTCTTCGTCGTTGTCGACACCTATGATGCCATTCGATACGGTCGAACGGGCACGCCCGACGGCGTGAAGGCCCATTCACCAGTGTCCGTGTCATCGTCATCATCCTCTTCGATCAAATCGCTTTCTATAACCGACTTGGACTGATGCTGAGGTTGTGAGCGAGACAAAGGCTGTGCTTGGGCCTGAGCGGTGCCTCGTGAAATGCTGGCCGTGTCGGACTGCAAACGTCTTCTCCTGGAAGTTGCTCGGTCCTTCTGCGCCGACAGAGGCGTGGGAAGTCCGGCTTTCTCGAGGCACGAGTAGCAGATGTGCATAGGTACGAGCCCGACCGCGTGCAGCTCGACGAGTTCCTTGGACGCACAGGATCTGCACACCACATGGCCGCATGCGTGACAATTCACTCGGCTCGACAGCACTTGGAACGATTTGCTGCACTGCTTGCAGCTCTTGCAGAGAGCTTCGAGACCCACTGGGTCTTCATGACGAACGTTCGCGAGTCCAATTGCTTCCGCCGGAAGTGTGAGCAAACTCGAGTGAGTGTTGAGCCGAACCTCTCCATCAGAAGTCGAGCAGTAAGGCCTGGCGCCCAGCCACCAGGCTCAATGCCGACCATGTACACGATCTTGGTGTAGCCTTGGGCCGGATCGTTGCTTGACTGTCTCCGTCCCGAGCGTCGGAGGAAGAACCCTGACCTGAACATCGGGCAAAACTCTAGCCCAGGCTTTTTCGTAGCTTCAGCAAATCCGGGTCGTCCACGGAGTCCCAAAGGCAGTACCCGATCGTGGATCCGTCAGGTTGACGCAGCATATCCGTAGCCACGGCCACGCAGGTGTCCCGGTTCACCATCAGCCCAGGTGTCTGGAAGCTCGAGTACTTCACGTACATTGAGCTCATGGGACGCTCCTTGGTCGGTCGACGTAGTACCGATAGGATTCGAGTCTCCAACAGGTTATCGTACAAGAGGCGGTTGTTGCGAAGCAGCGAGTCGCTGTCGGAAATGAGGAAAAACTTCATGATTTCGTCCACGGTAGCATGGGTATGGGTCACGCAGCAGAAGCGAGATTGCCCGGGCTTGACGCTGGATCCATATAATACGAAATGTCCTTCTTGCGGAGCTTGGGTTTCCACTGCACGTTGCTGGAGTTGTCCGACAGCATGGAAGCCATGATGTTCTGCACGGATTCGTTCACGCGGGAAATGATCTCGCGACGCCGAGCAGGCGACAATTCAACAAGCGGCTCGCTGTTGCTACTGCCCCCGCTGCTAGTGGATTTGTCGCTTCGATGTCGCTCGAGGCTCGGGAAGCCCGTGGGGATCTGCTGAGCCGGACGCGGAGCTTGTTGGGCTTGAGTGCTTAGGTTAGGAGCTGGTCTTGATGGTCCTAATGAACACTCGAAATTACGAGCGCGATAGTCCGGAATCTGCTGAGACTGACGACGAGGCGGCTGTGCGCTGCTCGAGCGGTGGTTTGCCACGGGTTGAGTTGGCCCGAGGGAGCGACCAAAGCTACGGACATGGTCTGGTGCGGTTGTGATGGTCGTGTGGGCTCAGATGTCCGTCGCTGCGGGACCCGCTGGGACTGTCGTGCAGGGGCTTGTGACTGTCGGCGGGGGTCCTTGATGAGACTGGCGCTGTTGCGACTGTGACGGTCGAGCTGCTGTTGCGCTATTCGTGAAGGTCGCGACAGCTTTGGGGTCTGCTGTAAAGGCCGCTGAGACCGTCGTGGCTGTTGCTCGGTCTGTCCGAACGGGTCGATGGTCTGTTCAAATGGCCGAAGCGTTTTCTCGAAGTTGCTCACGCTCTGCTTTGCTGCCTGTCGCGCCGGACGTGTCGCCAGCTTGGCGCTGCTGCTCACGCCCCACTGGCGCTCCGATGGCCCAGTGGGAGACGTCGTCCACCCTTCCTGGTCGCCCATGGTCGCGGGATATTCACGACGTGGTGCGGAGATGGCGGATTCAATTATGGAGAGCGATCAGCTCCACGTCGCAGGCCACAGGCTCGCACCTTTGGATGTGCATCAAGATGGCGGACGAGACAAGTTGTCTGCAGGATAAGCAAGCACAGGCGCTGTCCAGCCCTACTGACGCCGGGAGCCGACTCGTGCTGCCACTACGACCGACATAAACGCAGCAACATCAAAGCGACATCACTGCGCTCTATTGACCCGTTCCCAGCAGCCGAGAACTCTGTCAAGCCTTGATGGAGTTCTTGTCCGTTAGCTTCGTTTGTTCACTTCTTCGACTCGTCGAGCGCTTCCTGGGATACAGGTGGGCCTCTCGACGATCGGATGCTGTAGATTGTCACACCCGCGTAAACTCGAACCTACGCTTCAATTCACGAACATCACCTCTTTTCCTCTTGAACGGGGCGGACTCAACCGAAGCAGTGCGAGAACAGAGCACTACATCAGATCATCGTTAAAACCTTCGGATATTCAACACGGTGCGAGGTGGCGTTCTCGCTACCGCCGCGCGTATCTCGGCTTCACGCCATCTTTGATTCGCGGACTCGCACCATTGTTGGCTGGCTGTCATGCTCAATGCATGTACATGTACCACAACGCCAACAACTCCAACAACGATGAAATAGTTGAGGTGAAGGACCGCTCTCAGTTCACTTTCCACCATGGGTTGCATGCTCTTGGGTAGCGATCTGCTCTCGAGATGGACAAGGTGACCGCAGTGGATATTGTACATGTATACTGCCGAGCAGATCATGTTGATGCTGAAGTCGCGCCATCATCTCCACCACAGTGGAGTGGCAATCCTCTTGCACGAAGGAAGCTGAAGAGGTCAGCGCACGGATACAGGAGCCTGGCACGACCCGAGCATGCAAAATGTATCACTGTCCGTGGCCATGTAAAGGCTCCATACTGTTCATCCCACTGCGAGGAACTGGCAACGCTCGACTCGACGGCGAGCATTACATACGTCCTCGAAGAGGAGGCGCTCGTCAAGATGTACACGTACGGGTAGAGGGACCTCATCACCAACATAATAAAGCAGGTAGGCACGAATCATTAGCAACCCAAATTCATGTTGAAGCCCCCCCCCCCCACCACACACACACGCACATCTTCCATCATGGGAAGATCCTACTTGAATCCGAGTTATGACGCAGGAGGTCTCGGACGCCAGACCCGTTGCTGTTGAGGTTGCCCCGAGCTGCGATGGCCTGCAGATTCGTTGTCAGCATGCCAGTGTACTCCAGACAGGACTGGCAGATACGGACGCGAGTGACCATTGCCCCAGGCACATTACCTCTTCCTTGAAGAAGCAGCCGCGGCCACAGACAACCTCGCCACACCTGACGCAGTTGTATTTCTTGGCCAACGCGTTGAAGCTCCTCCCACACACGTTGCAAGCTTTCGCGCCGCTCTTTGGCGTCCAATCGTCCAGGTGAGTGAAAGTCTCTGGGTCTAGTGTCCGTTTGCGATAGTGTTTGCACACCCGTCGACAATTGCCGCCGAAGATGGTCATGTGAATGCGTCCCAATAGTTGAGGGACGACGCCCCCGATCTCCACGTTGATGAGGTAGCACACCTTGGTCACGGCGTTGCGCATGCCGGAGTTCAGGAAGAAAAATCCGGAATGCCACATCTTGCTACGGATGATCTTGTCGGTGGCGGACCGATCGGGACATCCGGAATGTCCACGGAGTCCCAGAGGCAGTAGCCGACGGTGGAGCCGTCCGAAAGCGTGATCATGTTGGTGCTCACGCACACACAAATGTCGCGGCCGCTCATGAGTATCGGCGTATCGAAGCTCGCGTAGCGGATGTAAACCGACTGCATGGGGTTGACAACGGTGGCGGGTTTCAAGACCGACAGGATCTTGGCCTCTGCACGTTGCGGTACATGATCCGCACGTTCTTGAGCAGCATCTCGGTGTTGGAGACCATGAACATCTTCATGATTTCCACCACGGGGGCGTCCGTGACCCCCACGCAGCAGAAGCGGGTGAGTCCTTTGCCGACGTTCTCGTCCACATAGTAAGCGATGCCTTTCTTTCGCATGCGGAGCTTCCATAGCGTCAGCGAGGCTTCGTCTCCCAGCATGGAATTGACCACGTGCTGCTCCGAATCTTCCATATGCTGCAGCATTTCAGCTTTCCGTTCGGGGGAAAGCTGAACGGCGTCGGCGATCCTTTGAGGACCCACTCGACTGCGTGACAGACTCGATTCTGGTGGCGGGTTGCTGCTGCGTTGAGATCGATTCAGCTGTACGGCGGTGTCGCCGGGCTGTCTGGACATTGACGATCGAAAGCTCAGGTTGGTAGGCGACATGGAGTTGGAAGAGGATTGAGTTGTCGACTGGAAATTAAGGAATGGCCGAGTACATCGCGCCGAGCACAGAGAGAGATGACGAAAGTGAACCACCTTGGACCATCTCGCAGGGGAAATACCATTGGTGTCGACTGTTGACTTCAAGATCATTTCGCGGTGATTTGATGACTCTAGACGGTGGACCACTGTGGCCCTCTCGCTTGCTCGTCTGCGTTGCAGGATTTCTGGACGTCGCGACGTTGATATGAGATGCTCCATGCTTCATCACACGTCGACTAAAAGAGGTTTTGCTTTGATCCGTCTTGTTCTCAGGATTTATAACCAGTCCAGAGTTTATCATAGGCTACCTTTTTACAAGTGAGGCCCCGTCAAACAAAAGGTGCTAATACACATTTAATTACTTCTGAAACGGAGCACACCACGGTGAAGATCAGCGTCTTAGGCCCATTCTCAACCGGTACATGCGACCGCATGCGGCCAAATACTCTCGTTTGATTGGCTTACTTGCTGCGTCGCCGCATGCGTCGCGGAGCAAAAAAAGGCGGTCATGCGGCCATTTCGACGCATGCGTCCAAGTTGCCGCACAGCTAGGGTGGGGGACGCACGGAGACCTGCCAATCACAGTGCTTCAGCTGCTACAGCTTCAACGTCTTATCAACTCACTTTGCCCTTGCTGCATATTTGTCATTGCTGGACATCCGCTACCATGAACAACAGTATATCGACTATCAACGAAGAAGACGAGTTCTGTGCAGTTATTCTTCCTGTAGTGACCGCAGTCCTGGCCGTTGCCACACAAGCGGAGCCCAGCACTATGCAGGTTGTTCGTCGGCGTATGGACTGGAACTCGCACGCCCAGAGGCTTTTGCTGGAAGGAGAGTTCAAGCAATATTATCGGAAGAGCTACGCAGGATTTGAGAGGCTGGTTTCGTTAATTGGAGCGGAATTGGCTGTTGACCCTCTTCAATCGGCTCGGCGAGCACTAGGTGAGCCTCCTGTCTCTCCTGCTGGGATGCTGCAGACTTGTATCAGCTGGCTTGCTGGTGGCAGCTTTCACCACATTCGTGTCATCACTGGAACTAGTTGAGCCGGATTTTATCGAATCGTGCATGCAGTGCTGGCTGCACTGAATAACTGTACCGCCCTGGCAATGGTTTTTCCTCAAAGCGACAACTCTATGGAGTTAGCAGCAGCGAGTTTTCGTTCGATTAGTACGGATTGGGCAATTCCCGGTTGTATTGGAGCAATTGACGGGTGGTTGTGCCCGATTCGGGTGCCACGATCATCTGAGTGTGGGCGGGTTGTTTCGTTTTTTTTCGGGACACTATCAGCGCTACGGTTTGAACGTACAAGCCTGTGCGGATTTTCAGTGCCGGTTTACCGCAATGGCGTGTCGTACACTGGTGGACGGAACGATTCGGTGGCTTTCCATCAGTGGTCGCTCTGCAAAGTCCTTGCTCAAATACGGGGACCTTATTTTGTCGTTGCTGATAACGCTTACACACAGAGCAGAATGGTCTTGACCCCATTTAATCAAGCTCAAGTGTTGAATAAACCAGATCGAGATAACTTCTATCTCAGCCAATGTCGGATCCGCATAGAAATGGCGTTCGGGCTCCTCGTCAACAAGTGGAGAATTTTGAAGCGCCCTCTGTGTGTTTACTCCGGATGGCACCTCATGTCATCCACGCTTGTATGCGTTTGCAAAATTTTGTATTGACCAGCGTGTCATGGAGTCCCCACAAACTATGCGGTCAACTATAAAAGCAATGCGAAAAGAACTGCGCACGTGGAATGGCAGCAGAGATCTATCATATGCTCAAACTGAATTCGAGGTAGACGGCGGAGAAACTATCCAGCTACTAGATGAAACAACCCGGAGCATCATTGTTCAGAACATAGTCTCTAGAGATCTGCACCGGCCATCTTACAACCTTGAAAGGAAGAATCACGATAAATAAGACAGAATACCATCCAATGGTTCCTGTTACAAGAGAGGATATGCTTAGTTTGTGTTGGTACGGAGCCTTTCGATGCACGATTTCCGCTCCTCCAGCAATACAGCACGATCTTCTAGTAAACGATCCTTTGCTTCATCGTCATTTGCGGCTGCGACTATTGACTTGTCAGTATCACCTAGATGCCGGCGGATATCACCCAGTATGTTGAGCAACTGGGAGTGCTCCGCGCTCTGAATCGCGGGCATGCTCTGCTTCCGTTTTCCTGTGTGTGACGTAGGTCATCAACGCAGCTGCAACCTTCTCTATAGCTTCAGATCCTTTGCGGTGTTTGTTGTTGAACGTTGGAGCTGTCCCGTTGCCTTCCTGCGACTCAGAATCCAAGGTATCTAACTCGTCATCTTCGAAGAGTCCTCCTTTGACAAAGTTTATGAGCTCCGACTTCAACTGCATTGACCATTTTGCAGACATGAATTAGAAATGTACACCAGCAGGTAAATCGAACGTTGCGACGTACCTTGAGCCACTTTCGTAGATAAAGCACAGCACCTTAGTTCTCAACGAAGTTACGGAACTCGTTCTCGTGCTGGCCGGACTTGGTAAACCGTTGCTCAGCTGCAAAGTACTTTTGGGTAAGCTCCTTTGCCATTGCAAACAGCTTTTCAGGTGGGTGGGGTTTAGTCACTGAAGGATCAATGCCACTGAAAAGTTCGTCTTCAAACATCAGGTTCCTCTCGTGCGTCTTCGGGAAGATGTGCACATAAGACTCGCGAACCTCCTGCCAGAAATTGCTCTTCGCGTTGGTCGCTTGCTATCCAGAGCAGCACGTGAAGCGGTATCACCTAAAACGAATCCACGAGAGTATATCATCGTAAGGAACGATATCTAACTCAAAAGTATAGCAGTTACCTGTTTGGCTGTAGCGCGTAGCGATCTCGTCCGAGAACAGAAATTAATCAATCTATATGGACAGTGCTTCGTTCGCTTGGACACAGCGTTGGTGCCCATTGTGAGACCAGCATCGCCTAGCATGATGCCGTCCATAGCTGCTTGAGCAGCATCGTGCTGCTTCAAGATTGCTATGCGCTCGTCCTTCTTCATTTTGACCTGACCTTCAGCTTCCTGCGTGTACACTCCTTCCTGATCGCATCTGCACACCAGCTTGTATAGTCCGTCACAGTCGTTGTCGGGAGATCAATATCGCTGTCGTCAGAACTATCGCAGCCTTCTTCGTTGGAGCGCCAAGCTGTTTGAACTCGAGCGAGATCTGCCTGCAGGTTGCGAGGCATAAGGGGGCTGCTGGCTGGGCCAATGGACGAGGTAACCCATCCAACTGGAGTTGATTAAGTTGACTGCTGAGGCAAAATACCTGGAGCAGGACTCATGCCCATGAACCTCCCCGCTGGGCTTCACTGCGGCATGGCCAGGGTCTGCGCGTTTGGTTGATCGGCATTGATGGCTATCCAGATATAATGACCCCCTGCATTAGTACCAACAAGCTCCCGTTATCGCAGTCCACATCACTCACCGCTGCATTCTCCTGCATATTCACTCTTCTAGTGCCGACACTTTCTTCCTTGTGCGGTAGAAGGCTTCTCTCAGCGGCGGGTGTTTCAGAAGTGAGCTTAAAAAAAGATATCCACGAGAACAGCAGGCTGAGGGTGGGGCACGCACCAAATGCGGTGGCATTTTCGTTCTCAACCAATGCGGCCGCATGAAACATAACTGTGCGATGCGGTGCGGCCGCATGCGGCCGGTTGAGACTGGGCCTTAGGGTTATTTAAGCCCTTATCTGTCTAATCATTTTTTCATAATGAGCAGCCAAAAAACTTATCTTGGGCCGCAATTAAAAAGCAAAATATTTTATTCGTTTTGTATACGTAAAAAAGTGTGAGGCATCCACTTGTTGCCCCATTGTCGTCCAATTCGTCACGTACGCGATGAAATGCAACTTTTTCCAGAGGTATCATTTTGATCGAGGTACTTTTTCGGATGACATACGTATCATTTTGTTTTGCTGAGGATTCGCCTACCCTATATGCTTTCTTGGCTTTTTCTTTGTGGCTGTTGCTGTTGTGGACGGGCCTCCGCGATATCCTCCATTACACTCTCGAGCTGCTGAATAAACGACGTGTCTTCTCGCTCGTCCTGGATGCGTTTTGCTTCTACCGCCATGTCTGCTTTTCGCTTCAGTCGTGCTCTCTTCGTGTCTTTCGACTGTGCCACCTCTTTCGCTTTTGGGGCGCTATACAAGTAGTCATTTAGAAACTCTTGGGAACAAACGGGCAGATCTTTCTGTACATCTGGTCAATTTTCTCGGCAGCTTTGGTGGCGTCAGAGACACCAAGTAGCAATTGAACATCAGGGAGACCTTGTCGCTGGTAGTCATCACACAGTCAATTTCGCGCCGCACATCCTCTGAAGTCCCCTCGTCGTGTTGCCGTGGTTTTTGGCGAGAATGTACCGCGCCTAATGTAACTCTTATATCGCTGCACCGTGACGAGCGTGATACCATAGCACGCGCAAAAGCTCAGCGCACATACTCGCCGTACAAAGGGCAAGTAATACTTGAATTTGTCTCGAACACCATTTCCACGCCGAAACTTGCACGTGTCAGCCTCCATAAGTACTGTTAGTGCCGTCAACATGCTTGTCACCCGTTCCGTATTCTCCATATTAGATACAGAAAGCAAAAAATCCCCAGAATGGCCTCCTTTCCTCCCAAACACTTCGCCTCACACGAGTCCTCTTCGATCAGTCGAGTGGCCTTTGCATCCAACGATTCGTCGATTAGATAGGCGCTGAGGTCTTCATTGTCTACACTGTCATTTTCACAGCTCTCGTGCGTTTCATAGTCGTCGTCCCCCACGCTAAGAACGACAGGAGACTCGTCAGTGTCAGACCACTCGCTACCCAGAATATCGTGCGCTGCTGCCTCGGCAGGCTAAGCTTCTCCAGTCGCCCGATATTCCCCAGCATGTGGTGCGGCGACATCCGCGTCAACATCCCCTGTGTTTCACGTGGCTCGCGCTTCATGTCGACTAGTCTTTCCTGACGATGGCGCGTAATTTATCGTGCCCAAAGAAATAACGCTGTTTTCTCAACAACTCTTAAAGTACGAAAACGGGTGGTCCAACTTTAACGCCCGTTTTCTTGAAAAACCAATATATATTGGTATCATTTGTTTCCCGGGGTCTCTAAATCTTACATTATTGTAAATTTTCCTCAAGTGGATAGTAATACAGTTGTGCCCCTGAATTTACCAGGGTACTCAGTACCTGAGATTGATAAAGTTTGCACTGACCCAGTGTCGTGTGGACTAATGTTTGCCGTTTATTAGATGTACGACGCATGAATACGGGAGCACAGCAGTAGTATCGGCCGATTAAGCAGCTGAAAAGTAATAAATGATATGAATCAAGCTAGTCCACCGACTGTGTGAAAGCTGGGTCCTGCAAGACGAACAGATTCAGAGTAGCATCAGATTGAAGATCTAGTCTAAGTTACACGATGTCAAGTTATTATCCAGATTTTTTTCCGACGTTGGCCTGGATAATAGTAAACGCTCATAAGCACCCCGCATTATCAATACTGATTTGATGATACCGAGAGTATAGTGATTTAGTTCACGTCTTCTCAGCGGATTTGGACTGCACGTATACCCATTCAGTGGAATACGACATCGCATACACAATGGCATTCTGGTCAGACAGATTAGTGCTCTCACCCACGTTCTGTCATTTCCTTTGCACGCCGTCACAGTGCGATCAGTACTTCAATTTGAAAGAAACATTGATTTGGCCGCATACCATAAGTTGTTGGATGCGAGCTCCCATTTGAGGCTCATTCGCAGTGTGTATTCACGTTTCAACAGGCCATTAAATTGCCCTGCTGGATTGTTCGTGGTTGCGTACAATCTTGGCGCGTGGAAGCATTGCCAGCGCCAAAACATCTTGTTCAGCCACACGGATTGGAAGTACATGGTAAAGGCTTTAGTGGCTTCATTCTGCACCATTACAGTACGTGCTGATTCCATATCGTTAAAACGCGTCAGGATCATTGTAAAAGTACGAGTCGTAAATGACCGAGATAAAAACACCAGCACGTCTTGGATCGATGGACAACCCTCGCTCTAAATCCTTCTTCAGGACAAGAAAGAAGCACATGACGTGGGCCAAATGGTTACCCTCGTCCTAAATGCGCTCTATTGCGTTGTTTTGGCCGCCGTCAGCACCTCCAGTTAAGAATTACACTGCATATTTCTTTCCTGTACAGCGGTAAACAAATTGGCCTGAGAGCCGCCAACGCTTTGTGGTGCATTGACCAGTAGTCTGAGACGTAATTTCCATTACCACCGGGCAAATTCATTGGAATTTCCGATGACTATTACTGGGAATCCCTTCTGACTTAATTTGAACGTGTGATCCATGTGAATACTGAAAATACCAGGGGGGGGGGGGGGGGGGGGGGGCATCCATGCGGCGCAGCAAAGTCTTTGATGACAAGCCCACGAGAAATGGCTCCTTGCCAAATCCATCTAGAACGAGTGGTTTCCCGATATTACTTCGGTCCCAATCAAACGTGAAATCTTGCCTCGTCTTTATTCCGGTAAATGCTATTGTGTACTATTTCCTGGGTCTTGCTATTGTCGTCATTGCACCCAACTGGCTTGCACGAAACGTAGCTCACCCGATTTTGAAATGACCGTTGGCATTTGTTCCTCAGTCAGGTGTAGCTTGCTCCCCATGATGTTTCGTATTCTCCATGGCTTCAGGCCTTGCGTTGTCATATCTTTGCAGAACGTTTCCTGCCGTAATGTTATTTCCTTCTTTTGTATCTCGTTCACAATTGTTGATTGCTGGTTCAACTCAAAAATAGCGTAGTATCTGAAACTTCCCACACCAGGAGCTTTCCAGGTCGACGGTCACTTTGCGTATGGAATGCATTGACGACATTTGGCTGAATTACAGACAACCAAAGTGTCCTTCATGGCATAGGGAACAGGATTGATGCAAAACGTGCAGGCTGATGTCTGGGTATATGTAAATTCGAATGTTTTGAGGCTTTAGAGGAAGGTCCCACCGTCGGTGGCCATTCCCCTGACGCTCAGGGACTGCAATGGTGATGTTGTCATTATATTAACGACAGCGTTTGTTGATTCATGGGTGGGTGACCGGGGTCTTGTCGGGTGATGTCTCTGTATTTGCACTTTCTCGAAGGGCTATGGTTCCCCAAACCTCTTTAACCCAGATGTCATAGTTAAATCGAGTTTCAATTGCAAACATAATGTAGACACACACAGTACTTGTGGCAAAACTGATACGGGCACGACCTTGCCACCACATTGACTGGCCATTCGTCGTCTAGCACTCCCTCAAACTACATCCGATGACAGGCTACAACATACTACTGGGCATTGTCCAACACGTAGTAAATAGTTTTATGCGTGTAGCCAAGAGCTCGAATGATTAATATTAACGGGCGGTGGCACAATGATAACCATGTTAAAACACACAGTACACGGCATAGAGACAACCACCGAGCGAATTCCATAAAATAATCTGCTATTCAAAATCAACTCAAATTGCAGATGCAACTACTGATTTGCAAATTATCTTATTTATAGCATATATACAACCAATGTGTAATAACAATAATAGAGGGTGATGTGTATTGTGTACTAGTCCAATTCAGTTCTGAACCCTAAGCACCATTCAAGCGCAGTGTTTGCATCTGCTCCTGTTTGCAGCAGAATGCTCATCCGACGTTTCTGCCCATGCGTCCCATTCTTCTCTTAGTGTAGCTCCTTATATCAGCTCAGATTTGTAAATCTTCCGTCCATCTCCTCACATCTTGCTCCATGCACGCCATTATACCTACGAGGATGCCATGGTCATGTCTGCTGTGGTAAAATCAAGCATCGTACTGCGCTCGCTGTCCATGGCCCGTTTCGCCAACCTGTCTGCCATTGTGTTGTGCGTCCGATAATGGTGCTTCCACGACTCCACGGCACCCAGGTCAGCCAACTTACGCGTCAATCTGTATCAGTATTGCAACTTCCGTGTTTTTGGTCGTCGTCGATTGGAGAGCATGCCCAACTCTAGTGCACTATCCCGACTACATGCATCTCTCTCTCCCCCCCCATTGCTTTTCCACCGCGTTTGTCAATAATCGACGAAGGTCGATGAACTCCGCCAAATTATTAGTGATGGATAGCCTGCCCAAAGCTGTTACCGCTATCCATATAACCTTTGGTTGGTCGTCCGTGATTTACACAATGACGCTCTCGCTTCCTCCTAGGCCTGAATTTCCTATCATTCTCTGCTCCACATCAACCTTCACTCGCCAACGGTGCACGATTCGATCGACAATCGTTATTCTGTGCACCGTATACTCTGTAAGCGGTCACAGTCTCACACGATTCTCTTATACGCTTCGTGCACAATTTTACTTATACCCCTCGCTGCCTCTGCTAATGTCATCTCCGTTGAATCACCCTTGTAGCGCTGATCGACATTCCGTCTCCAGATGGAAATTATTGTGGCCACACACCCAATCGCCCACAATTCTTCTGCAACCTTGAGCATATTTTCCCACTCGCCTAATTCATGTTGCTGTTCCCACTGAGCCCATATGACAGATTCCTTAAGCTACCACTGTAGACGTCAGGTACCACGCTCGTTGCTTACTATGTCACTCAGGTCTACTTCCACTGCTCCCCTTTTATGAACAAAATTTTGCCAAAATTACAGCCTTTCTAGATACAGCCAGGCTAAGTGGACTACCCCTCTGTGTGCGCATCGTGGCATTGATTGGCCTCACACTGTTACTTGTGGTCCTTTCCAGTTCACAATCGCAATTTATTGTAATTCAGTTTGAGCTCATTTTGTGTGTTATGCTGTTACTACTTTGACACTGTTGAGTCGTCTCATGTCAATGTCTCACGTGCTTTGTCTCACGTGCTGTACATCCCGGGATGACCGTTCCCTCAGCTGGCTTTGAATCTTGCGATGCTTTGCTCTCGTCGCTTTCTCTCTGCATTTCGTGACGAGCTTTTTTGAAATTTCTCCAGGTTTGACTCTAACGCCTGTTGCCTGTCCACATAGGTGCATCTGTGTCAGCTTCGTGTGAGGCGTAATCCACATTGGGGATTATAGGACATCCAACACTCTCGCTATCGCCTCTGGTACGGTTTGGTCGTCAGCGTCCCAGTTCAGTGCTGCTGTTGGCGTCCCTCACGAAGACTTGGTCGTACCATAGACACCTTCATTTTTGAAGGTATGTCCTTCAACCTGTGGCACATCTGTACCACATCAGCTTCAGATATATATAACATCTTAGACTGTGTTATTGTTGCTGCAATATGGGCTCTTTGATGTATCGTATTGATTTAGTATCTGTGAGCGCTAAGTGTACCCGTAAAATTCGCATGGATCTGGCCCAAGCCTCCTCCGTTGTGTCTTCTGCTTCAGCAATGTTTTCAAGATATCGGGTGCTCTCCGCTTTGCCCACCCCTGACCTCCTGCTTCTGAGTTCATGTTTGACGCGTTTGGGCTTCCCTAGTTCCTAAGCTGATCGTTGCTGATTTTTTGGCGTTCAATTTCAGTCCGGACCTAGCCGAGAATCTGCAGACTCCTGCTCCGCCGCCCTCTGCATGCTGTGGTTTGCGATATAGACGGCAGTGTCTTCAGCTTAGCCTGCGACGCTCGTTCTCTAACCAAACGCACCTTCCTCAATCACTATTCCGCTTAAGGTTGTATCGTGTATTTCATTGTACCGGACATCAAACGCTCTGATAAACAGTACTCGTACCAGTGGACACCCTTGCCGTATCCCCCGTGTCATCGACACCGTTGTCGGAATGTCTCGATTAAGTGCAATATCTGCACATCCCATTTTTCTAGCAAGTTGATCTTGCTGTCTCTGACAAACCAATGACCTCGCGGATCGTTCTACCCGGCATGAACCCAGATTGTGTGCCATGAACTAGCTGAAGTTTTGTGCTCCCACACTCTCCACACCAAAATTCGAATGTGTATTTTATAGACCCTGTTGAGTAAGGCGATGGGCCTATAATTAAGCGGGTTCAGGAGCCTCCGCCATTGCTGATACTGAACATGTTGGATTCTACAAACGTCGCTGGTGTTTCTCCGTTACTTATGCAGTCATTATATAGCTTCGTTAAAAGTGGTGCAAGAACCTGCCGATAGTACTGTCACCACTCGTATTGAGCTCGTCCGGGCCACAGGCCAACCCTTCTTGGAATGCTTTATAGCCGCGCCCACCTCATCTTTCGTGATGTCTGCATCGCTCCCCACCATGTTCACGGTAGCCCAATACTGCGTCTCCTTGTCAATGTAGTCTGATATGCCATCCTTCGTCTCTACCTCTCCATCAAAAAGTAGTATCCAGCTCTGCACCTATATGTCTGCTTTTGTGTGAACTGGCGATTCAACTCCGCTTCCACGAGACTTCAGCTGAGGGATAATGTTGTCCTGCAACGATGCCCGTCACTAGCTTGCACGTAGCGGTGAGGAAGCGTCCACTAAGCTCAGATTCACTGAGACCAAGTATTTAGTCTGGGGTAAAATCAACCCTGTTTTATTATTGCGACCAGGACAGGTGCCCTCGGATCCATGTGAACCACTCAAGTACAGGTCGACACCTGATTGGTCGAACTGGTTCTGGCTCCTCACTTTCAACCTACCATATGATGACAACAAGGCACACGCTAGCCGTACCTACTTTGTAGATCTACCTAAATAGATCTACCTGCATATGAAAATGGGAGGGGCCCATTACATATACCATCAAAATAAACTGACAAATATCACTCAAATCGGCCAACACGTGACGTACTCCAGCATTGAAAGTCGCCGGGGCGTTAGAAAGGTCCAAAGGAAGCACCAAATACTCATAGGCACCGTCCGGTGCTTGAAACGCAGTAAATTGTACATCGGAATCGCGCACTCGAAACTGGTAGTAGCCACTGAGGTAATGCATGCAATTAAATTAGTAGCCATTTTGCATATTGATGATATTCTTGTCTTTCCTAGGTATGGTAATGAAGTTCTTTCGAATGGTATGCGTATTGAGGGCATGTTAGTGTGTACGATCGCCGCACCACTGATTTCTGAACACAGAAAATAGGTGCACCGTTTGACGGTGGTAAACGTCAAATCATTCCGGCCGCTAACATCTAAACTAGCCAGTCCAAAATCACGTTTCTTGTGCCGGGAGGAAAGGAGTCACTGATGTCGGAAAATTGTTTCCTTGGTATCGATTTCAATTTCGTGTTCGCCATGCTCGAGAGGTGGTAAACATGAGGGCAATTTCTGCTGAAAAACCAATTTGTGTCGCAGTAGCATATGATAAGCTGGACGGTCACGGTATTATGTAATATCTATTAGCTCCTGAGACGCTGGTTTGCTTTCCTTCTTCATTCTTTGGTTGAATCACACAAAAAACACTCAATATCCAGCTGTTTCTTCAATATGCAACGATATGCTTACCGCTGATGTATTTAGTCGTTCCGTTCTGAATAGAAACATACCCACACGTGAACATTTCACCAGTACTTCTCTTCGGTCGTACCGGAGACAGCTCCGGTTCAGTTGTTGTCGGTACCGGATGTTGCTGGGGTGGACTCACCGCGCTATCAAGGGCTTCAGCGTCCATTTGCGGAGACGTCTGTGCCATCGCATGAGTTTGATTCAAAGTGGTCAACATGTTCGTCATTCCTTAGAGGAGGTTTGCCAAATTCCCTTGAATGTCGGTTATCTCAGCAGAACCTGTCGCAAACGTTGGTCAACGATGTTGTAACCTTCAGTCGCAAGCTATCGTGCAACGATGTCATCCCTTGGCGCAAACCATCTAATGATGTCTCCAGCTGTTGATATTGCGCTGGGTTGTTGGCCACAGCGTCGTTTTCGCTATTTTCCAGTTCCAATAGTTGTCGCGCGGGAGCTGTGTCGCACATTCGTGCGCGCCGCGCAGTGTTACGCTTCATCATCGCCATCAAGGTCTACTTTAGTTAAGCTCACTACTCGAGCTCGGTTAAAGAAGCGATTTGGTAGCACTTGCAGCGGAAGTTAGGTAGGTGGAGTAGATGTTGTCGTGGCGCCTCTCACTCAGTTCGTCGAGGTCGTGAAGAGCCATACAAAGCTGCTTGGTCAAAGCAGAAGAAAAAAACCCAGTTGAGTTCTTTGTGTATGATTCCGAAAAAAACTAAAATCAACGCTCGACATTGGCCAAGCTCCTATGTGTTTGTGCAACCTGAATTGCCACGAGGCACCAGCCATGGGTGCGACCCGATCTTGTTGCTGATAATATCCACGGACGCAATATTCTAGTCCCATTCTCGTCGCTTGCTGTATGTAGCTCTGTGACAATTGGGTTCAAGGATGGTAATTAAATTATATATCTTCTCTAGATCAAAAGAAACGCCATTGGGCGTGATGAACCGTCCACAAACGTTGCACAAATTTGATCAAGGTCACCGAATAGCAAATTCTGTCAGCGTGCTGTACACCGGTCTAGTACTGTGAGAGATACAACGTTATTGTCGGAATAAAAATATGTCATTGACCCAAGCCGGCACTACTTGTACAATAAGCCGGCTTTGCGCATTTTTTCTGCATCGACTGATGAATATGAATTGACGAATCAGCGAAAGCGCGTTGGCGTGAAGATCCCATCTTCAATCATGTACGTTCTTGACTTCCCGAAGCAAGTGCCATCTGCCATATTAAATGGCATATATGTTCGTTATTTTAGTCGCCTCGAAGGTTGTGTAGCTAAACAGCTCTCCAAGTACCCCCTTCCTTGGCTTATTACGGTACTGCCGCGATTCTCTACAATGAATCCGCAGAGACGCTAGTACAGCATCACATCGACGTTGACATTTGTGGCCTCTGACGTGCTTGAAAAGCTGGCGACGCAGGGTCAGCAGCTGAACATACTCCAAACCAGGGCGGAGCTCCTTCAGCGTTATCATCGTTGGCGTAGCGTACAGCAGGTGCTGGTCCCTTTTATCGGGCTAAGACTTTGCTGGCACTTAGATCTTCGTGCGTAGTAGTTCCGACGTACACAAGTGATTTGGTGAGGGAGTCCATCAGCCAAGCGCTACATGTCGAGATCCACTCAATCGCAAGTTGCGGCGACGTGTTCGCGTACACCACCGACCCGGTGGCTACTAAGTTCTGCTGTTAGTCTGGAAGGCAGTGGGGCGGAAGCTTGGGACAGGCGCTCGGAGATAAAGTGATAGCGTCGTTAATATCCGTGAATACATTTGGTTTTCCTCTCACGCGCTTGGTTGGTGGCTCACCCTGTGCCTCAGGTTTCTCTTCCAAGTTTCCCCGTACAGAATAGCTTCTTCTTGGCTGTATGTCTCCCCCAAGTAATTGCAGTTTCCTGCACTCTAACACGCAAGTCACCGAGCGTGCACACTAGAGCTTCTCTATCTGCACGCCTGCAAGCAAATTTCGCTCCTTGATGGCTAAGGCCATCTGGTCTCGATTTTTTGCAATTCGCTTGCTATCTGACAAGTGCTGGGGGATACCGCTCGCGTAAAAGGTCCACGAGTAGAGACATATACCCCACAGGGGTGGCCATAGTGAGACGGCTTACTCGAGCACTTGGCTTAGTTTGCAGGAAAATGGAAAAGACAGTTAGCAACGAATAAAGTTTTGACTAGGGTGAGCATCAGGAATCAACAGTGTTTAGCCATGCTAGCAATTGAGCCCTCATTCTTGTTACCCAGAGCTTTGAATTCACTGAAGCATTGCCTCGCTGCAGTCTCCTGTCCTGCCGTTCTTTGTAGAGTGATAAGCCGTCACGCCACGTGCTGCATCTTTCCAAATGCTAACGTAGTAAAGGCTTCGCCACCAACGGCCACAATACTATATTTACTCTTGAATTTTGTATGGGATATTATTCAAGAACAGCTATGAATTTCATAAGTAGTTGGAGAACCGTTGGGACTCAGGAGATGTCGAGTATGATTAGCTAAAATGTGTCATGCGCTTGCCCTGATTGGATGGATATCACGAGCGATAATAAAGTCGGGAGTAAGCTTACTTTTCCCCGCTGAAACAACACAAAACAACATTGTGTTTCGACCAATAAAAATACCCCATACGAAATTCAGAATTCGCGAATAAGGGTTCAAAAGGGAAATCTCGCATTCAGTCGTAGAAAATTATCTAGGTGGGAGGAGACGCAGGCGAAGAGAGCCGCCCCTTATTGAAGGGCAAGTGCGCCTCCTGCGGCAAGAAGGAGCCGCCGAAGACGCGCAAGGTGATCAACCGCGAGTGCTACGTTCGCCATAAAGATAAAATCTTCAGCAAACGCTTCGAGTAGCGTATTTACGAATGAATTTTGCTCATCTTCAAGAACGATTGCGCACGTACCTCAAAAGAACGGAGAAACATCTTGCGTCAGTTGCGCTAGCTGCGGCTAACTTCAAGGCGAGGCAAGAAAGGTTCATCAAGCGCTAAAGGAGGATATTGCCAAGCTGGAAAAGTAGATTACGGATTTCGAGAGCAAGGAACCATGTACGACATACGAAGAGTTCATGTAGTCCCCGAAGTAGCGCAAAGACTGACTGTGTACTAGCGCTGAGCAGTGAAACAACTAGTTCGACTCTCCCAGGCATAACACTGACGAATTCTACGACTTTTCAATAGTGGATGACCTGTAGCTTAACCTATTATGCATACCAAAAGTACGAGTTCAGACCAACAAGTACGTGTCAAATATACCAAGAAATACGAGTCATACCAAAATGTACATAAAGGTCAGAATAAAACATACGGTATTTTGTTCAAAGCCTACAATTATCTACCTATAGAGATGCAGAATACTCTGATAGGTCCTCGCTCGGGTGACAAACATCGTCACGGTTCTTGTGATCCTTTTTGATGAAGGATGCTAGTATGGCAATAGT
Organism: Phytophthora ramorum; assembly: GCF_020800215.1. Classification (NCBI taxonomy): domain Eukaryota; phylum Oomycota; class Peronosporomycetes; order Peronosporales; family Peronosporaceae; genus Phytophthora; species Phytophthora ramorum. The sequence continues at coordinate 47,163 of NW_027150672.1, read as the reverse complement.
GATTGCGTGACACGTATCAGAGTCCTCGACGTCGATGTAGTGTTTGGCATAGTAGCTGTCAAACACAGGGATCACATGATCCTTCCACCGAGCCTGATCCATTTCGTTCAATAGCTTAGCGAAAAGCCCGACGTTTTCCCCACCAATTTAGCAACGCTGTACCGAGTGATTCCAGCTCTGGCACGCTCAGCTTTGGTCCATTTTAACAGTGGCTGGAGCAAATTCAATGATTCGTCTGGAAGCCGCCACCAAGAAGATTTGGGCACAATCTTTTATAGCGGGAAGTTCCAATGTTGTTGGCTGCTCGGACTGCTGTCCTGTGTCTTGCTCAGTATTTCCTGGGCCTGCTGTCCTGAAAGGGGGGGGGGGGGCATTGGTGGAAATCGCCAGCACGCTGATTTGCGTTTTCATCGTTACAGAACCGATCCTTCGTTAACATTCTTGTTCGCCTCATAGGGAGCACGAAGATAACTGTGCAAATATGATTTGTCCAGCGCCAGACAATCTGCTAGCTCACTTTCTTCCGATTGGATTGTAACATCGAGAAGGTATCTCACAAGCGTCTCAGTGGATTCGGAGACACTCCACCCAACCCACCATTTTATCGTGCGCAAAGACGAGCGACACTTAGGTTTTGTATACATGAATCGGTATTGAGCTCCAGCGCGACGAAAGGTGTGCAAAGGAAACCAGCCGTTCGACCAGTACTTGATACATAACCCGAAATCTGTTTACCAAATCAATTAAGGTCACGCACGATGCAATTGAAATGTGTGATGAAAACATGCTCATACATCTGCTTCCCCCAACCAACGGACAGCCTCTCACAACCTGTAGCTTGTCGTGTGTCTTGAAAACCCTTTGTGGCACTGGTTCGTGCTGGAAACACGAAATCATCATCGCACCTTTAATGCCCTTCGTATTTAAAGCATAGTCCACCGAAATGCACAAGTGCGTGAAAGCACTTATAGATATTTCATTCTTTGGCACGTGGTGCAAGTTATACATTCATCCTTCAGCTACAGCCGTCTTGAGATTGAATCGCGCGTACGTCCCATACTCAATGCCTCATCTGGAGCGACGACACTGGAGCGGTACTGCTGTTGTGACAGATCCTGTCACTTGCGCGTCAAAACCTCGTTAATATGGCATAGGCCGTAAAACGCAAACGAAGAAACAGCCTTGAGCCAAACACGACTTGCTTCACTGAAACCCGCAACACCACCCGGAGAATCAAGAAACGCGTGGAGAATGGTAATCATGTCGAATAAGATGGGTACCGCTTTCGCAGGCACATAGAGCCTTTCTTTTTTCAGTCCACATATGAATTGGCGTACGAACGGGTCTCTGGCTGGATTGCCGTATCTATGCTTTCTCCAGAATCACCTTCCCGAACACACACGTGTTGACGTCGGTGCCGTCACTGTGTTCATGAGATGAAAAGTAGCTAACAACGGCAGACCTTGCCTTCCCTGCTATTTAGAGCGAAATGAAACTGGAAGCTGAGATGTGTTCGGTTTCCGTCGGTCAAGACATCGAAGACGTCGCCAGCCAAATGAGGAAATCTGTCTTTTCTGATCGAGAGGAGTGCGCTTGGAACGGATGAAACTACTTAGGATACGAAGGAGCGAGGCTGGCAGCTCAGCTGAGTTCAGTTTTAGGTTTCTTCTTCTCGACCCACCACTCCACCCGAGAATGCGATGAATAAAAGTCTACTTACCCCACGACCTCACGATCACTGAAAACTCTGCAACTAAGCAACCAAGACAACAGGAAGCCCGTGATGCCGTTCTTCTCGAAGGTTGGGATACCGTTAGTGACGCAGAAAGCTTCAGATTTCTAGAAAATCGCCTCGTAAACGGTCTCTGTGGCCTTCTTAAATGCTGGTCTTCTTTGGTCAGCTCTCATCAGGTGAATTATTTTGCGTGTAAAAATCGTCTGAAAAGTGTAGTCAAACAAATTTGTGCTTCTGATTGGTCAAATACCACCAAACAATGCCCAAATGATGTATGAGCACAAACGTAGAGTATTGCTTCCTCGTACCAAATCAGCGCTTCAGACGGAGCACCAAACGTAGAGATATTGCTTCCTCGTACCGAATCAGCGCTTCAGACGGAGCAAAAGCCACTTTATAGGGTTAGGTTAGTTTTAATACAAATAGCAAGGTGTATGTAGAGAAGGCTACAATTGGGGGGGGGGGTCAGGTAGAGTTAGCTCTACAACAATCGGAAAAAAGGTGTTGTTCGTATAACTAGTGTCGGCACTATAGCTGAGATCTCATTAGTAGTTAATTAGGCCCTCGATCGGGGGGTTTCATACTGACACAATACTTTAATCAACATATACTCAGTCGGTCGGCAGCTTGGTGATATTCATCCACCTGCAAATCAATCCCTCGGCTCATCTCATCAGGCTGATTAGACGTACATGTACAGCGTGTACTAGACCTTGTACGAAACAACATGTACAGTTCGCCACATTTCGAGTTTAACGCTACGAGAAGCACACCACATGAAACACTAAGATGGCATCTGCATTTATTACGACGGTTGAAAGTATTGACGACTATCGCACAGATCGTTCTGAGACTCAGTCCGGTTCCAGAGCTGTATCGCGTCCACAAGCGCAAGGATGTTGGCGTAATGGCACTCATGCCTCTAGTCGCATTGCTATTGTGCAACCACATGGTATAGCTTATTGAGTGTCCTGCCCTCCATAACCAATTTTCCACTAACAATTCTCTTCAAATGTCTACCAGGTTGATCTACGCCTACACAGTCAAAAATATTTCCGCTGTTCTCCGTGTGCGTATATGGTGATGTGTAGCGACGCTGTACATCGTTATCTACGCCAAGTGGTGCTCGGACCGTGTATACGTGGCCAAATCCATTGTGGTGGCAGGAATACTGTTGGCGTTGGTTACCACGTACGCCGTTTTGGTCGCGAGTGGGGCTATCAGCCAGTCAAGACACCAGCTCGGCCTCGTGCTTGGCTATTTGGCTAATGTCGCAACGTTCGCCATGTATATCTCTCACTCGAGAAGCTCAAGCTCGTGATCCAGACCAAGTCGTCAGCAGCAATCCCCGCACTTCTGTGCGGCATCATCTTCGTCAACAGCACCCTGTGGCTCATCAACGGTATTGTCGACGACGACCTCTTCATCGTGGTGCCGAACGTGGTGGGGCTTTACTAAGCGCAACACAACTACGTTGTATGTCTACCGTCCCAAGAAAGAGGTGTCGGCAGCAGACACGAGTGGAAGCGAAATCAACGCTGTGCTGGGTCTGGAAACGGGTTTCTGAGCAAGTTGCCTTACCAAAGAGTCCAGCATTGCTCTACTAGTGTCACCCAAGCATTTTCTGAAGTAGAAGTCCAACATTATTCCCCGAAGGGCGTCCTATAGGTACTACGACGAGGTGTTTCTGGACGAATGGGGCTGGAAGCTGAAGCACGTAGCCACCTGAAATTACCCCCCCCCCCCCCCCCCCCCCCCCCCCCCCCCCCCCCCCCCCCCCCCCCCCCCCCCCCCCCCCCCCCCCCCCCCCCCCCCCCCCCCCCCCCCCCCCCCCCCCCCCCCCCCCCCCCCCCCCCCCCCCCCCCCCCCCCCCCCCCCCCCCCCCCCCAATCCACAAAAGATCCTTTGGTACACTATTGTTGAAGTTTAACCATAACAGCCGCACAAGAGCGGGAAAGCTGCTGCGTCATAACTTCCGTCAACTCACCACGTCCGGAACATCCTACACAGCCACACTGCTTTTTCATTACTCGTCGCAGTACCTCGTGACGCTTTAATGCGTTCCAAAATTTTGCTCTGCGTCGTGAAGTGCCCCCACTTCTCCTCCGAGTCTTCTTTTTATCGTATCACAAAGAACCTTTGCAATCTTGACGTTGTTTTCGTAGTGGTTGCGGGATATGCGGCCCTGATTTCCATTGAGGAGCATCGAGCGACAAGGAGTTTCACAGCGTCGATGTGATTTCTGGAGACAGCACTCCTCAACGCCTTGCTGACGCTGGATTGCTGTAACTCCACGTCCAGCAGCACCTTCACTGCATCACGTTGGCCTTCTGCTGCAGCTTCTTCGAGCGCACGACCAAGGTAACCCAGCCGCAGTTCTCATGCACGAGGACACTTAAAGTCCCAATGTCTCCTCTCACTGCGACCACTTGAATCCCGTCAGTGATCACATACGGCTCTTGGTTATTTCCCATTCGGTTGCTGCGACACAGCCACTTCACGACATCGCTATGCCCATTCTTCGCTGCAGCGTTCAACGCAGCACTCGAGCACCTTGTGAAGTAGTGAGCACGGAGCCACTTCACGACGTTCACATGTCCGTTCACCACAGCCTCATCCAAGGCGGCGATAGAGCATCCTTCATTGCGAACGACGTACAGCCACTTCGCAATATCGAGTCGTCCTCGAGCCGCTGCTCCATCCATCGCATTCTTCGTCCACTTCCTAGTGGTCCATGCACACGAACGACGTACTGGCAATCGTTGTAGACGGCGGCGTCGATCGTCTCGGGCTTAAGGAAGTCATTGATTTGGTCAACCACGTGCGAAAGCGCTTGAACTCGCCCCGGTAGCAAGGAAGACAGATGTGAGTTGCGGTTCTCTCATAGTTGGCATTTTGCACAGTGACCGTCGTCTTGGTGCCTTTGCTGGGACGTGGCGTCTTGGCACCCACGTTTTCTCTTTTTCGCAGTGAGAAACGCAGTGATGGAGTCCACCGCGCGTGTATTAAGAGGTCGTCGCCTAGAATGAACAATGAAGTGAACGCACACTTTACCGATACGTTTTTCATTTGAGTCCAGCTTCGGGTACGTCAGCTCTCACTACATGCCGGTTTGTCAGTTTTTTTATTGGGCCAGCTCAATTTCCTCTACGTTCGCCTTTCCTTCGTTTTCACCCTCGTCTTTCGCGTCCTCCAACCTCCTGGCCACCTTCTCGACCTCCTCGGTAGAATCTTCTTCGACTTGGTCAGTCACGATTTCCTCGTCCTTTCCTGCTTGCTCTTCCTTCTGTTCTTGTTCATCGACTTGCTCGCTTTCCTCAGACGCTACCTCCTGAGAGGTTTCTTGGGGTTCAGCTACAGGAGATGCGTCTTGCCACTCTTTTCCGGGAACTGAGAGTCCGCTTCCACACCCTTAGCGGCTTCATCTTCACCCCCCGTAGCCATCGCAGTACTGGGTGCAGCTTCTGTAGATACCTCAGCTTCGACACTCTCATCACAATTTCCTTTTGCTTTAGCTTGGCCAAGATGCGGCGTGCGGTGTCGGCAAAGTCTTCGGCATCATGCGTGGCTGCTAGCACGTCCATTGCCGCCAGCATTCGGGCATCCCCGCTGCATACCAGCTCTTCCACGTGCTCACGTTCGTCAGCGGTCATGACACCTTTATCCTCCAGCTCCTCCAGCAGAGCCAAGACCAAATGCCCCTCCTCCGATTCATTCCGTTTGGCGTCTGCCATCACGTTCTTCAGCTTCATCGCTTCGAGGCATGCGATTCGTGTCAATGTATCGACGAACTCTTCCTTGTTGCCGTCACTCAAGTAGACCACCAGTGCTGCTACAACGCGGTCATCACGAACCTTCACGAGCTGCAGAAGCCGTTCAGCTCCACCGCGAGGTAGATTTCCCCCTCGTGCCAGCGGGGCGATCCAATCGTGCACGATTGCATGGCGATGGCGCTCCCAGGCCGCCAGCTCGACCAAAATCTCGAGCGTTTCAATGAGTTCTTCAGCATTCTTGTCCTCGTTGTACACATCCACTGCAGCTAATAGTCGCGGGTCGTGAGCTTTTAACAGGCACATCAGTAGCTGGATTTGCCACAATTCAAGACGGCCGGACCTTCCGTACTCCGCTAGAAGTCGGGATACAGCCTGGCCCTCGTCAATAGGTTCGTCATCTGTTCCAAACCGCGCGTGTTTGACCACGAGAAGCAGCGTTTCTTCGAGTTCGTGTACGTCTCCGTCTGCCTGGAACGCCTCGTTGGCAGCTTGCAGGGCCTCGTTGCCACCGTGGAACAGCACCAATAGACCTGCCGCATTCCGGCTTGCACCACTCCGCGCCTCTGCATCTGACGCACGACGTCCTCAAGGCTAAGACCGCTAGCGGCGCACCATTCAGGACGTTTGGCCTGCTTGGCTCTGCTCAATCTGTCGCTGCAGTTTGGCCACACGCTGGAGTGTGTCCAAGAGTTCGGTGCCATCACCGTCACCTGCAAACACTTCATAGGCACTCTCCAACAAGTTGTGCTGCTGCGCCACCATTCTGCGCAACGTGTTGGCATCGGTCGGGGTCAGATGCTGAGCTTGCCACTGTCCGAGCAAGAAGCTCAGGTGTCGCTGCCATCCGAACGGGTTTCCGTCCTCTCGTCGCTGTCTTCCCACTGGTTTTCTTCTCGAACCGCGTCATCCAGTCCACGTGCAAAGGCAGCAGCAGCCTTCTCCTCGTCGCCAAGCTCCATCGTAATCTCCTCCACAATGCTCACGAGCGCATCTCTCAGTGCACTGACATCGCGGTGATCACTCTGCTCAAAGTCCCGCAGAAGCTGGAGCACCTGCGAGTCGTCCTGAGCCACGAGTGCCTGTATGATGTCCAGCTCCAGACTCGTCAGCATGTGCTGCGCGTGCAGGGACCGCACCACCGACACTGCAGAGGGAACAGCCGCCGCAGCATTGCGCATCCTCTTCTTGGCCGGCGAGCCGTTCGTCTGGTGAGCCTCCCTTTGCTCTTCTTGCTAGCAATAGGCTTGGGCGGGTTGCATCCGAGCGCTGCGAGTCTCTTGGCTGTGGTCTCCAAGTCCGTCAAACTGCCTCCGTCGTTCTTGTAGCTCTGCAGGGCACTGAGCAGCACCCTGTTGCCCCCCAGCACGAGCTCCAGCAAGTGAGCTCCATGGTCCTCCGGCAGCACGTGTCTGTCCAGCAGCTTCTCCAGCATGTTCAGCAGCTGCATCGTGTCTGCAAACCTGCCCTCGTCTACATTGCTGCCCTCTTCTCCAAGGCTCCACTTGTGTCTCGTGGTGTCCGCCAGCGCCAAGACCTGCGTCTGAACCTGTGGACTGAAGACTCGGCGGCCAATCGCCACCACTTTCTTGGCCACGAGCTCAGCTTGCAGAGTGTCCTCCTGTCTGTCCTTCTTCGTTGTACGAGTGTCCTCCTTTCTGTCCTTCTTCTCTGGGCGAGTATTCGCTGTAGCGTCCTCCGGTCGTACAGCTGCAGCAGAAAATCCTTTTCTGGTCCACCGACGTCCTCCCGCCCATCACAGCCAGCACCTGGTCCCTCTGCTGATCACAAACGTCCCTCAGCACGGCCGCTTCAAACGCGGACAGCTGCAGCTCCGTCTCCAGCGCCTGTAGCAGCCTCTGCAATCTCTTGTCGGGTGTCCTCAGGTCCTAGAGCGCGCCCAGAGTCGTTTGACGGCGCCATTAACGCGGACACGCGCCCTGTCAGCAGCTCAGGCGCTTTGCAGGCCACAGACAGTGGCACGAGGCGCGGAATCCGCTTCTTGCGGCTTTTTGACGCTTCTGGGGCCACTTGGAAGCCGCAGCACGCGGCCCCACCCGTCTGTAGCGCCGCACGCACCAGCATCTGCAGCTCCTGCGCCTCCATACCCGCGTACAGCGCCAGCGTCGCCCCGAGAGCTGCACGTACGCTACGTCCCCTGCCATGCCGATTCACTTGCTTTCACTATGTTATCAGGCGCAGAAAAGATCGTGGTGTGGTGCGGTGTGGTACACGTAGTCGTACCCGTAAAATGGTACGTCGGCTCACGAGAAGTGCTTCTGTGTCCATTGGTGAGAGCGTCACTGTCGATTTGCTGAGTTTGACGACGTTTTGGCAAGGAAGATGAGCAGTGTGTGGCCTGCAGCGGATGACCCGCGCGCCAAGCTCTTCAACGGTGGGTTATTGTCTGCGTAACCATGCGTGGAAGGCGAGATATCGCTCACGCAAGAGTTGTGGCACTTTCAGACCAGGTGCATGGCTACATCAAAGTGAACGGCCTGTGCGTGTCGCTCATGGACACGCCGCAGTTCAGCGGCTGCGGGACTTGAAGCAGCTAGGCACGCTCTACTACGTCTTCCCGGGGGCCTCGCACAACCGCTTCGAGCATTCGCTGGGCGTGAGTTTCCTGTCTGGGCAGACTGTCGACCGGTTCCGACAGCAGCAACCGGAGCTCGAACTTACAGAAAGAGACTCGAGGCTTTTGGTACGTTCGTGTAGCTGCAATTGGAGAATATTCAAGGAGGAGACTGATGAGTTTTGGCTGCAGAGTGCTGCAGGACTGCTGCACGATTTGGGTCACGGCCCGTTCTCCCACGTGTTCGAGCACGAGTTCATGCCCAGAGTGGCGGCTGCGCGAGGATACGGTGGTCCTGACGCGCCGGCGTATCACCATGAAGATATGTCGCTGCGGATGATTGAGTACATGGTGGACGACAACAATATTGACTTGGAGAGGGACGATGTGCGGTTCATCCAGCAGCTCATTGTCGGAGCGAAAGAGTGAGTCGGCGAGTTGGGGTGTTGCGGTTATGCAGTGAAGACTGACGGAATATTGGGGATTGGTGGCTGGCAGGACGCACATGGGCTCGCGCTTGGACTCGCGGGGATACCTGTACGAAATCGTGGCGAATGGACGCAACTGCATCGACGTGGACAAGTTCGACTACTTGGCGCGTGATATGCTCAACCTCTTCGGGCTGCGCAAGGTGTTTGACTTCTCTCGACTCACGATGTTCAACCGCGTGATCGACAACGAGATTTGCTACCACACGAGCGTGAACCTGGACATCTACGACATGTTCCAGCAGCGCTACCAGATGCACAAACAGATTTACAACCACCGCAAAGGCAAGCCGTCGAGTTCATGATTTGCGACGCGATGCTTCTAGCTGACAAAGAACTAGGCATTTGTGCCGCCACGCAAACTCCAGAGGAGTTCCAGTTCCTCACGGACCACGTCGTTCACGTACGTATTGAAGCTGTACGTGCGCCGATACTGTTGAAAGAACTAGCTCTTACCTGCGTTGTTTCGTGCTCTGCAGTCAATTGAGGCGTCCAAGTCGGAGACCTTGTCCGATGCTCGAGCGGTACTGAAGCGTATGCGTCGGCGTGAATTGTACGAGTTCATTGACGAGTACCTCTTGCCGCCCGAGCTGATGTCTCGCATCCCGCGATTCACCAGTGAAGAGCTGGCTACCCAAACTTCCTACGACGGCGTGACGCTGGACCCGGAAGACATCATCGTTTTTGATGGGCGATTGAACTACAACTTTAAGGACCGGAACCCGGTGGACAACGTGTCCTTCTACGGATCCAGTGATCTCAACTACAAGTTCCACATCCCGAAGGAGGAAGTCAGCTTGCTTTTCCCTGAGAAGGTAGGCACAACATCCATCACTGTTATCTGGGTGACCTGACTTGACTATATCTGGGTGATGACCACAAACAGTTTGAAGAGCGTATTATCCGCGTGTACAGCCGAAACAAATCGCACAAGGTCCACGCTGCAATCCATGTAGGGCCCTGCTACCATTTTGCTGCTGATCTTGTGGATATAATTTTGACGCGGGTGTGTACAACCTTTTTGCTGCAACAGCACGCCTTCCGCAACTACATTCGGCAGTTCAGCACGACGCTGCCTCCTCCGTCCCCGTCTTCCAAAGTACGCAATGTTTGCAAACATCTCGCATCGTCAAAGGTGTTTAGCTTGTATCTGCTCTGTAGATTTATGGCCAAAGGATTTCCGAGCACGTAACGGCATCGAAGAGGAAAGTTGTCCGGAAGATACCAGGTCCGTCACTAGTCAGCACATTGAGTGCTCCAGGGCCATAACACTAACCGACATCTTCGTTTGTGGTTTGAAGTGCTGCCAGTGCTGCCAGAAGACAGCACCGAACACGAGACGAACGACAGTAGCAGTCCTTTGGTGTCCTCACCTGCCAGCAAGCGGCTCAAATCTAGTGGCTCAAGGACAGCAAGTACGAAAACCAGCTTCCATGATGGTACAACGTACGTCTCCTGTAGCTACACCGATCAACGCCATTGACACAATGACCAAATGATGGCTTGTCTATTTTACATGGATGTACTTACAAGTATTTCAAAGTGCTTCAGTTCTCTGCGTGCTGCCGCTGAGCTAATGTATGTCTTCCCGCGATCGGCATCGAGATTTAGTCGCCCCCAACCTTTGCTCAAGTGTATCAATGACGTCGCGGAAGAGTGGATCGAAAAAGGTTTTCCACTGAGGGTACGGGATGTACTTGTCCATACCGCTCGGATCGGACGTGTGGACGCTACGTCTCTTCCTCTGCGGAATTCGTGCCACCTGCAGCCGAGATACTGGCACAGATTGCGATACCCCCAGCGAAAGCGTTGCGCGGGAAAATCTCAACGATGAGAGTCTCGGGTCGCGTCCACATCACGTTGACCATACCAGCGCCATGCATGCCGATCACGACGTCGCTGTCCAGCATGGTCCGCATTTGATCGTGCATGGTCATGTTCACGAAATCGAGAGCCTGGAACTCGCACTCGCCGAGTTGATACGCGTCTTGGTACTCTTCACGCATGCGATCGAGAACCTCGTCTTCGTTTTGCCAAACGCGCTGTACCCGACGCCCGCTGTAAGGTCTTCGCGAGATGATGGTAACCAGGCAGCGTCGTGGATCGGATTTGGCGTTGCGTGGCGACACAGCCATGCCCTTGAGGGACAGGTCCTTGAATTCAGCAATCATTGCGTTGGCATGGCACGGCTGGTTATCGTCCAAGTGGCTCATGAGCGGCCCTGTGACTTCGTACGGGGCCAACACGCCGACTCAAAGCGCACAACTTGGTTCTGGAACACTTCGCCGCTTACTACCGGCTTCTCGGGGCCAAGAACAGCATGTCGTAGGTCGTCAACAGGAGCTGGCCAAGCTCGATCGAGCGTCACAAGCTGCGTCGTGTTCCGTTCCCAGCCCAAGGTCTTCATCATGACCCACGCGTTCAGTATCGCCGAGATCTGGAAGAACGGGTTGTGGTCGTCCTTCCGTACGAGCACCACCGCTCTCTGCAGTGTCAGCTCTTCACCGCCGGAATCAATCTGGGAAGCCCCGCAGTTGGCATCTTTGCCTCCAGGCCCTCCGACGAAGAAGTCCTTCCAGATATTCGGAGCTCCGTGTGCTCCGTCTTGCAGCTCAGCGCAATGACAGAGCGCAGAGTTCTTCCTGAACTTGAACCTCGGGTCATGAGCGCCGCCGTCTTCGGCCAAGCTGTCAATATCCTGCGCCACTTCGGCGCCTCGTATATCCAACGCAAAGTTCTCCAGCTTAGTAGCACTCAGCCCGGCTTCAGGTACGTGGAAGAACGAGTACGGCGAGCTGCTGTTGGCACCTGCAGTGCAGAATGTCCGCGACGAATTGCGCAACCTCTCCAGTAGTCCGTAGTCTCTGGTATAGAGACAATCTTCGCTCGACCCCTTGGTAGGCGGCCACTGCACGGGTGGAGCCATACGCTCCACCTTCTCGCCCAGAGTCTCTTCATCATCTTTGTATTCATCTCGGACCTGATGGTGAATCGCCTGTTGGAATTGCTGAATCCTCATGGGGAACATCTGCAGGTCTTTGCCAATGGACTCGATGCTTCCGTTGGCGCTGGGGCTTGTGGACGTCGTGGGGACCCGGAAAGAGGCCAAGGTCTCGAAGAGATTGAGGAACGATACCACCGCCATGACGGAGACCAAACCTCCCCACAGCAGCAGTCGTCGTCTAGAGCATATCGGCGCTCGGGAATCACTGGAGACCTTCTTCATCAGAGGGCGTGCTTATCCATTCAAAGGCTGACAAAGGAAGAGTGACCGGAAGGGGTGCCGCGATCTGGTCTCAAAAGGTCCAGTTAGCTTACGCGGAACAGGAGCATTTTGCGTGCTTGGTCGATCTGCGCGGATGCTTCCCGCACAAGTGTACGCGGCGTAGAGCAGGAGGCAATCAATTCAACTGACGTGTCCAACGCTCCCGGGGAAGCCCAAAAAAGTTCGTACATGGGCATCGGCTGCTTGTGGCTACTTGTTCTTTGAAACCATCATGCTTGTATTTGCCACTGATGGCGATGAAGAAGATGACAATGTAGTAAGAGTGACTAAACCCACGTTGACTACATTCGATGCGATAGTACTCAGTTCGTCGAGATAGCTCACCAATCCAAAGGGCTAAACCATGGCAATCCGATGACGCTGGTCAGGACCAAAAGCTAGACTTTTGCGAAGTTGAAAAGCGCGCGACGCTAACGTCAATAATGACGTTACCGGCACGATTCATTTGTAGCGTTCGGCTCGAGTTAAAGAAATCCTCGACTAAGCGCCACGCCTTCATGAAAACATCCAACGTGACAGCGTCATTTTCTGCCTCCTTCTCCAAAGGTATCGGGAATGGCAATCATCGGCGTGCGACGACGGCCCAGCAGCAAAGAGCTTGGTATCGTAGAATGTTTTGACAGTGGTGCGCTTAAGGGAGGTGGCCGGTCTTGCCTTCAGAGATTCTGTGAGGATGCCCGACTTAAGGTATCACATGTTATTTGATATTTTGAATGGTGACGTTGAAGCGATTGTAGATGCCGCGCTTGGGAAAGCTGGGAGCTGCCAATCCCGCATCGATGCACACTCTGATCGCAACGATAGCATCGCCGCCGCTATTTGTTGCGAGCGCATTCTCGTTACACTGTCGCGAAGCACTAGAAACAGTGAAAGCCAAATTATATGCGGCTGCGCTGCTGAAGCGCTTGGTCCACAAGCAAGCCTTCAATCATCTCAGCGCTGGCAGCGATATTTGCCACGGTAGCACTCAGCACGAATTCAGCCAGCGCTCCTGTCCTCGCATCCCTGCTAAGCCTTTGATTCGACAGATCGGGCTTGATGGAGTGGCACGTCTGAACGAGGGTGGAAGCGTCACCCTCGCACGCCCCTCCGACATCGTGGGGCTTGATGATCACGTAGCCTTTTTCTCGGAAGCGAATCCCTGCGAGTTTCTTGTGCGAGAACTCGAGTGGTTCAATGTGCGATTGCCAGACGACGACCACGCGGCTCTCCTCGACGTAGCGGCGCAAAATCTGCTGCACGTAGAACTTGGCGCTCGTCTTGGACTTCGAGTCGCTCATTTCCAAACCGAAGTGCTCAACGATCGTGTCGTCTGTGCTCTCAAGACGGTAGCAGCTTCCTCTCGTGGGGTTGAAGTGGTTCCATCGGCGCCACCAAGCTTCACCCGTAGCGTGCATACCGAACGGCAGGATCTTGCTGTCGAAGATCTCCAGGAACATGCCGTCCGCACCGTCACGCATCTGCGCCTTGCGTGAGGACACGTTCGTGAGCTCCAGGCCGCTGGCCTCGAACACGCGCTCCACCTCGTGGTACGATGCCTCAACACCATCAGCCAGCTCTTCAAAGACTGCAGCGTCGGTAGCTTCATTGCCCGTGCGTGACACGTGAACACGCGTCGTGCGCTTGCTGCCGGACGATTCGGCAGGATGTAACGTCGTGCGCTGGTTGAGCAGCTTCTCCAAGCTCCTGGCGACCTGAATCTGGCCCTCCAACAGCATCTTCAGGTGGGCATTCTCCCGCTCCGATCTCAGTCGACATTCGAGCTGGCGAGCACAAGTCTGCGCCCACACGAACGGCTGCCGGTGGTCCATTTGTGGCGTTGCATGTACCGGATTGGCAGTCGATCCGTCGCGGTTCTTGATCTCCTGTAGTTGGTGCGCTTTGAACTCCAGCTCCTTGGCCTCGGCACGTAGATACGCCAACTCCCGCTGGAGTTCCTCCCGCGCCTTGTTCGGGTTGTAGTTACGCTTCTTCTCGCGGGCTGGTGCCTGGGTCAAAACCGACTCGACATTCCGGACTTCCGAAGAAGTTGAAGCAGTGGCAATTGAGTTCAGGGACTCGAAATGCTGTAGTTGCATTGCTACCGTGGCCAGATCCGCTGGAACTCGAGGCGAAGGCGATTCCGTGGAGATGTCGGTCATGAAATCGTCCAGTAGTTGAGACGTCTCCCAGTCGGCACTATCAGTCAACATCAATTGATCCGAGTATTGCGCGTTGTTTGGCCTTGCGGCACTAGCGCTCTCGTCAATGAAGGCCAGGGTGGCTTCGAGGGATTCGGTGGACTCGGGCTCCTGTACGAAGAACATGTCTGCTGGACGGCGTCGATCGAGGAATGACGGCTCAGAAGGTTGTGGAAATACACCTGCTAAAGTCGATATTGCAAATCCTAATGTCTTACCAGTGGTTTTTAATTTACAATTTAATAGTAGCGAAAATAACCTTGATGTGGAAACAGATACAACTCTAAAGAACAGGATATTGGTTTCCGCAGAACATTTGGACTCGAGCTCTGTCGACCTCGCAAAACACACGCTGACTGCACTGATCCCTGCAGCAATCGCTGGAGAAACATCCAGATATGAATAACACGCTGCCAGCATGCTAATCAACAGCCTTGGGGTCTGTAATGACTGCAATCACGAAATCGTGCTGCAGGGTTGTGGTGACTCATCGACAAAGCGATTAGATGAGTGGTATTGTAGTTCAGGAAGTCAACAATCCTAACCAGGAAGTCATTTGGGACACCGCTTCATGATCGGTTCGTTGACATCCCTACCACGCACTTTCAAATCTGCACTTGACTTGGCACTTCCACTCCTCTTCCTCACATTACCTCCAATTCCAGACAATGACTCTGCTGGTGACTTGCGTGGAGACCCTCGAAGACTGGGAGAAAGCCCGAACCATCCGGCTGCAAGTGTTCATCCACGAGCAGCACTTCGAGGAGGACGGCGAGTTCGACGCCGATGACGTCCATCCGTCGGCGCTGCACTTTATTGGCACGGACGTGGAGCAGAACAAGGTGGTGGCCGTTGCACGTGTGCTGGTCGACGACGTCAAGCGCAATGCCAAGCTTAGTCGCGTGGCGGTGCTTTCCGAGTGCCGTGGCAAGCGGTACGGCGTGGTGCTCATGGACGCTGTTGAGGCCTACATCCGCGGCCGCGTAGATCTGTTTATTCTGGCGGCTTTGATCGAGAAGAAGGGCTTCTATGAGAAGTGCGGCTATCGCTGCATCGATGACGAGATCTTCGTGGACGAGGGAGCCAAGCAGTGCTGGATGACCAAGCCTGCCAACCCGCTAGGGGATACCGAGTCGGCGTAGACAGGCTACGCGTACAATATAATCTAGAAAAGAAGCATCATTTGCGCAGACAACGCTGTCGAATAGTGTATATCGTGGCCAGAGCTTCCGCTTCCTCGAGCGCCTTCTTCATGCGTCGTAATTAGCAGCCACGGCGTCCTTCGTCTTTCCAGCGCTGGAGCTTCTGGGCAGGACCAAGTTGTAGGTGGTGAAAGCGAGCTCGTCTTCAGGTTTGGCGAGCTCGATGGTAAATTCAGTAGCAACACCGTTGCGGTTGCAATCGGCTCCCATGAGAACGAACTTGGTCATATTTGGTGCGGGGTGTAGAGTTGAAGAGGGACTTGATACTGTTCTCAGTCGGAAGCAAATTGTAACGTGAGCGTTGAGCGCACCAGAACCGTAAGTTTCCCGAGTCCGATTGCGGTACCGGGCGCAACCTGCAATATATGTATGCCCTCTCTTCAGCAAGCACTACGTACGTGGAGTCGCTGCAGTAGCGAGCTTTCCCGCACTAATATCAACGTTCATCTCGTCATGTCGCGAAGAGAGCGGCTGCAATGTTAGGCTGCTTGGAGCGAAGGTATCTTGGTGCGTGGCCGTCGTTGCGACCTCAACAACACGCAGCGGTGAATAAACCCGACGCAACCTGGCTGGACATCATCAATGCGCCCAGAGATGATGGCACCAGCGTCGGCCGTACAGCCACGTAAGGATGTTTTCCATGTACAAGCAGTGCCTCTGGATGGATTCCAGCCGCAGGATATTCACTTACGCCGAGAGGGTTGGTCTTCCCAATCGGGGTCACGTGAAGTGATGCCTTCGCTGCTTGGTGAACCCACTTCAACATGTCATTTGATTGTAGGCAGACACGAGGCAAGCACCGTGATTCGCCCACATGATTCGCCCACAGCAAGGCAAGAAAGTGGAGGGTGGTCATACTACGTGGATCGATTGAGGAACATCAACTGAAGCCTATAGACGAGAGAACAGGCTTGTCTTCTAACCGCAGCCTTACTCCTGTTTGGGGAAGATGGCGCGGTACTTGAGCATGGCGTCCTTCCAGTGCGTGGGCTTGCGGCCCGTGAGCTTCTCGACGGTGTCGGACGTCTGGCTCATGGAGCCGTTGGCGACGGTCTCACCGGAGCACAGCAGGTCGCCGATGCAGAGCTTCATGGGCATCTGCGAGAAGTCTCCGTACACGTTGACCGGCAGACCGCGGCCCAGCCAGTACTTCTCGAGCTCCTCGTCCGACATGTCGACGAACTCGGCCTTGTAGCCGGTCTCGTTGCACATGAAGTCGAAGATCTCCTCGTGCGAGACAGCCTCGGAGCCCGTCACGTCGTACACGTGGTTCGGCTCACCTCGGCCGAGCAACAGAGCAGCTTGAACGCGGCCGCAATCGTCACGAGCCACGTAGGCGCCACGAGCGCCGTGCGTGTTGGTCAACCACCGGTTCTCCGTGAACTTCCACGACGGTGCGAAGAAGTTGGGGATGTTGTCGGCGTACAGGTAGTTGCGCTGGACGCTGAACTGCAGCCCCGAGGCGTAGATCCGCTGCTCTATGAAGTGGTGGTCACGCGGCAGGAACGGGATGTCCTCCTCGTTCTCGGCCGTCGAGCCAGCACCGACGAACGACGTGTAGCAAATGCGCTTGACGCCGCACGCCTTAGCGGTGTCAATGACATTCTTGGCCTGGTTGCGGCGACGGTCGCCGATGAGCCACGTCGAAATGAACGACACCGCCTCGGCACCCTGGAACACCGGCTTGAGAGTCTCGGGCTCGTCGTAGTTTGCAGCCACGACCTTGACGCCCTTGTCTTGCCAGCGCTTGAGCTTGTCAGCCGGAATGCTGTCTAACGTGTAGCTTGTGAACACGAGCTCGTCTTCAGGCTTGGCGATCTCAATGGCGAAGTCGGCCGCAACACCACCGAGGTTGCCATCGGCTCCGGTCAGGACGTACTTAGGCATGGTGATTGCTGGAGGAGAACTGTTGCTTGGGGCTTGGATGCAAATTGCAAAGTGATCGTTGCAACCTGAAGGACCCGCTGTCGGCAACGCCGCCTGACGCCATCGAGGTGTCATGGAGACTGCGACACCCAATACTGCTGTGCTCTCTCTCTGCTCGCTTCAAGGGTATCATGGACCACAATTTCTCTAGCAAATCGTCCGTGGCAAGACCACGATCAAGCTTTCGGTCGGCACAATGTGCCGCACATGCCTTCAAGAACAAAGACACGAATGATTTCTGCTGGCGGGGACAGCATTCCATAGTGAAAGGACTTTAGCTGCCGACAACCAGGGCCAACTGCTCAATGCTTGGAGCTGAATATGAATTGGCGTCTTGTGCGTGGATATCGTTTGCAGACTGTCATTGTGTTTGCCCGGCATCGAATCGGATCTCTTGGTCCAACAACACAGTGGACAAAAAGAGGCTGAGGAACGTGCAAGCCATCGACCACCGAGATAATTTTAAAGAATAGATTCCGTATCACTGAAAATAAAATACGAGCTGCGTTTGCTACGCGGGTCATCAAGTCACAGCCGCCACACGCTTACAAATACTTCTAGGATGCGAAAGCTTACTCCGGCTTGGGGAACAAGTCCTTGTACTTGAGCAGGTACTCCTGGTAGCGGGCGGGTTTGCGACCGGTCAGCTTCTCCACCGTGTCGGACACCGAGTTCATGGAGCCGTTGCCCAGCATCTCACCGCAGCAGATCGCGTCACCGATGCACAGCTTCATGGGCAGCTGAGAGAAGTCGCCGGTGGCCATGTCGGTGGGCAGGCCGTGGTCCAGCCACCACTGCGTTAGCTCCTCGTCGGGCATATCGACGTACTCGCACTTGTAGCCGGTTTGTTCGCACATCCACTGCATCAGATCCTTCTGCTGGACGAGCTTGGGACCGGTCACGTCGTACACCTTGTTGGGCTCGCCACGACCCAGGATCAGAGCAGCGAACACGCGGCTGCAGTCTTCGCGCGCAACGTACGCGCCGGGCACGCCGTGGCTGTTCGACAGCCACTTGTTGCCGCAGAACTTCCACGACGGCGCGAACAGGTTCGGGATGTTGTCCATGTACAACCAATTACGCTGGATGTTGTAGCCCAGTCCAGACTCCTTGACGATTTTCTCCACGAAGTGGTGGTCGCGCGGCAGGAACGGGATCTCTTCCTCGACATCTGTCTCGCAGCCAGCGCCCACGAACGAAGTGTAGCAGACGCGCTTGACACCGGCCGCCTTGGCAGCAGCGCAAACGTTGCGGGCCTGGTTACGGCGGCCGTCGCCGAATAGCCACGTCGAGATGAAGCCGACACCCTCCGCACCCTCGAACACCTTCTCCATACCTTCAACGTCGTCGTAGCTGGCGGCCACCACCTCGGCGCCCTTGGCACGCCATCCGGCAACGACATCCTCCGGGATCGACTTGAGGTTGTAGCTGGTCAGCGTGAGGTGGTCACCAGGCTTGAGGATCTCAATGGCGAAGTCGGCAGCGACGCGGCCGAGGTTGCCATCGGAACCGGTGAGCACGAACGTTTTGGTCTTGCCCTTGGCGAGTTGCGAGTAGGCCCGCTGTATTACAGTGTGGGGTGATGCACTTGCAAAATGGCGCGTTGCATGGTGTTGTGGGATTCGGAGGCGAGGTGATAAGCTTGACGAAGCAAATACAAAATGAACTTGTGCTGTGGTGACCAATGGGGACTTGTAGCAACCGCCTACTCGTCAGAAAACTAGAAAACTTGGGTTCTGCTAGACATGTTGCCACGCTTTCATAAACCGGCAATGGTGGGTCCAAGCTCGGTTTGACTAGACAGACGCCACGTACGAGTCCAGCCAGTGGAATAGATGCTCTGTCTGCCGTGGCGGTCAAAGCGGAGACAATACCAAGCACTCATCGGCCCAGTGCAGTCGAGTTTTTGCGTCGCCAAAAGCGGTCTTGTGATGAGTGCAGCCTTTAGAGCTGGAAAGTGAGCAGTTTTCTGCTTGGTGCAAGGTGACGAGCCTGTTGCACAGGGTGGACTGTTCCTGTTTGCGCTCCAAGCTGTAGCGCGTAGTCAAACACAAAGTGGCGCGTCAACTCGGTTGATGAAAGTACCGTAGACTCTGCACAGGCAGAGATTCGGTGCTGCATTAAGGCTGTAAATCGGTACAGTATGTTGCCGAAAGCGTGAAAATCATCCTAACGGGGAGAGACCCCAGTCAGGAACAGGCTCCATGCCAATCTCGGCCAAAATACCAGTTGCCTTGAACTCAACTGCATTTCTATGACTGCTTGGTGAAAGTTTACCTGGCATCTGCAACAAACATCAAGTGTTTGAGCTCTTCCGGCTCAAGGTGTACATGGAGACTGAACTAGCTTGCTTTATGCGAGGACACACATGTCGAGATCTAAGCTTCTTTTTTACGTAAGACACTACGCTGAAGTAGCAATGCTCGGAGATGGTAAGCTTATGGGCTTGAAGTCGTGCAACAGCAAACCTCGCAGACACGGAAGCAGCGCATTCCAGTTGCAACACTGGAACACATGTAAGCGTTTGGCCGCCGATGCGGTGGCAGTGTAATCCTCTGGTGGGTGCGCTCGACGGTGGGGGCCATGCCTATGTGAGCCTAATGTCACACTTCCTAATCAATCCGCGCTGCGTGGAAATGTTCGCGTGGCCTCCTCGGCGATTTGTGACGGCAAAGTAGGCAGGCACCTCTGGGTGCCAATTCAAGCCAAGAAAACGCCGCCGCAGATCTCACTGTGCAATTGCCTCCAAGCAGCGCAAGCAAGCTTCCGGTCTCCACTCCCCATTCTCAATGGCCAAGTTCGTCCTCACCGGTTCCGATGGCAACCTCGGCCGCGTCGCTGCCGACTTCGCCATTGAGATCCTCAAGCCTGGTGACCACCTCACGCTGACCAGCTACAACCTCAAGTCGATCCCGGAGGATGTCGTTGCCGGATGGCGTGCCAAGGGCGCCGAGGTGGTGGCCGCCAGCTACGACGACGTTGAAGGTATGGAGAAGGTGTTCGAGGGTGCGGAGGGTGTCGGCTTCATCTCGACGTGGCTATTCGGCGACGGCCGCCGTAACCAGGCCCGCAACGTTTGCGCTGCTGCCAAGGCGGCCGGTGTCAAACGCGTCTGCTACACTTCGTTCGTGGGCGCTGGCTGCGAGACAGATGTCGAGGAAGAGATCCCGTTCCTGCCGCGCGACCACCACTTCGTGGAGAAAATCGTCAAGGAGTCTGGACTGGGCTACAACATCCAGCGTAATTGGTTGTACATGGACAACATCCCGAACCTGTTCGCGCCGTCGTGGAAGTTCTGCGGCAACAAGTGGCTGTCGAACAGCCACGGCGTGCCCGGCGCGTACGTTGCGCGCGAAGACTGCAGCCGCGTGTTCGCTGCTCTGATCCTGGGTCGTGGCGAGCCCAACAAGGTGTACGACGTGACCGGTCCCAAGCTCGTCCAGCAGAAGGATCTGATGCAGTGGATGTGCGAACAAACCGGCTACAAGTGCGAGTACGTCGACATGCCCGACGAGGAGCTAACGCAGTGGTGGCTGGACCACGGCCTGCCCACCGACATGGCCACCGGCGACTTCTCTCAGCTGCCCATGAAGCTGTGCATCGGTGACGCGATCTGCTGCGGTGAGATGCTGGGCAACGGCTCCATGAACTCGGTGTCCGACACGGTGGAGAAGCTGACCGGTCGCAAACCCGCCCGCTACCAGGAGTACCTGCTCAAGTACAAGGACTTGTTCCCAAGCCGGAGTAATGTAGCTTCTCTGCCTGTAGCTGATACTTAAGTAGTATTTGAACTCCTCCGTGAGAATCATCCAAGTTCACGCGGGGGTTTGCTCTTGGATATTGTAAAGCTGTTCCCTGCGGTGCCGCCAACTTCTGACCTTTGTGGCACAGTTGCTTGCACGTGTTGAGTGCGTTGGCAGAGCACCCGAAGGGATGCCAGTCGCTTGTGCATGTAGCACCCCAACTCAAATAGCGTTATAGTACTTGCTTTATCATCCAGTAGTGATCGGCTACCTCTGTCTTTCTTATTTCAGACTGTTCGCATTTTACTGTATTGGCACAGCAGTCTTGCTTTCTGGTACATGCACATCTGCGGTAAGGCAGACCTATATGCAGACCCAGCTGCAATCGTCTGATAAGATTCATCGTGAGTGCTACAACACATTGCTGCCATGTCAACCTTATGGCATTTCCTCCTTTTCGACAATGGTCTGTGCCGCGCAGACCACGAGGGAGATCTTTTCCCAGAGCGGTAAGGAAGATTTGAATGCTGGCACGTGCCGACCGCAGTGCAATGCCACGTACGTTGATCAAAAGTTTGGCTGCGGTGTCCTACTGCATTCTCACTTTCAATCTTGCATCGACAAGCAATAACCTCCTTCACTGCCACTGTCTCCACTATGGTCAAGTACGTCCTTATGGGAGCTGGCGGTAACGTCGGTGGCGCTGCGGCCGACTTTGCCGCTGAAATCGCCAATCCCGAAGACCACCTCGTGTTCGCGAGCAGCAGTCTGGACAGTATTCCTGCCGAGAGGCTCAAGCGTTGGAAGGACAAGGGGGTCGAGGTCGTGGCTGCCAGCTACGACGACCATGAGAGTATGAAGAAGGCGTTTGAAGGTGCGGAGGCTGTGGCCACGATCTCCACTTGGCTGATCGGAGACCGTCGACGCAACCAGATCAAGAACGCGCTCGAAGTGGCCAAAGAGATGGGGGTCAAGCGCTTTTGCTACACGTCTGGTGCCGGTGCGGGTGTGAAGGCTGAAAAGGAGGAGGATATTCCGTACCTTCTGCGTGACCACCACTACATTGAGCAGCTCGTCTACGCGTCGGGTCTGCAGTACAACATTCAACGCAACTGCCTGTACGCAGACAACATCCCCATGTACTTTGCTCCGTCGTGGGAGTTCTGCGGTGACAAGTGGCTGACCAATAGCCATGGCCAGAAGGGCTGCTATGTGTCCCGTGACGACTGCGGTCGTGTCCTCGGTGCGTTGCTGCTCGGTAAGGGCGAGCCGAACACGGTGTACGAGATCACTGGCGGCGACGGTGTCTCGCACGAAGAGATCTTCGAGTTCATGAACAGCCACTCGGGCTACAAGGGCGAACTGGTGGACTTGCCCGACGAGGAGCTGAAGAAGTGGTGGCTCGACCGAGGTCTGCCCACCGATGTGTACGGAGATTTCTCCAAGCTCCCCATGAAGCTGTGCATCGGTGACTTGTTGTGCTCCGGTGAGATGGTTGCCAATGGCTGTATGACTCCGGCATCAGATGCCGTGGAGAAACTCACGGGTCGCAAGCCCACGCACTGGAAGGACGCCCTAATCAAGTACAAGGACATCTTCCCCAAGTCGGAATAAAGATTGCGCACTGGATGTTGTACCGGGTTAGCATTAATTCGCGTTGAAAATCCACACGATTACTCTTAATGCTACATGCTCTGGGGAGGCGAAAGCAACTACAACGCTGTGAGCTCAAATGTGTAAGAGCAAGAAACGCAGGATTCTAATTTAGATTTTCCTTCTCTTTTGCTCAAGAATAGCAACCAGTCAGTCCACGAAATCTGCTCGGTCGGCTGGCAGAAAAAGGTTAGCCCTACTTGGGTGTCAGTGATGAATATTGCCAATGCCACTATCGGATCTCAGCGCGCCGCATGCGGATACGAGGACGAGCATTTGGTTATGTATAATTCGCATCAGTTGAAAACGTTTTGCTGTCTGGTTGAAAAGCGCGAGTGATTGACACGTCAGAGGTAAGCACGCCTTGGAAAACGGCAACTCCCGTGGACAACTCCCGTGGACAGAGAGTTCCGACCCTCGAAGAATGACTCCACCCTCGCTACGCAATATTTCCCCTTCGCTAAGTCAAGTGGGAAAAAAGATCCAAGCGCCAACCACAACTGACCCCTCTGCACTGACGGATGTGTGCAAGGTGCCGGCGTTTGCACACTTCCGGGCTGTAGCTGATGCCATGGATATTATGGAGCATCCTCCACCGTTATGCCCTGCTTGAGAGGGCTCGTGAATTATCCCAATCAATCGCCCTTGAGCCTAGTGAGTCGCTGACAGCGCAGCCGTCCGCTGTGGCCCCACAGCAAGTCATTATGAGATCTGTACAACTCACGCTGGGAATGTGAAAGGCTAGTCCTCCGTTGCGCCGCGTCGATGTTGAAGCGAGCGTTCAGCTTCGATTTTCGACTAGAGAAATGCTCGAGTGCCTCTTGGGCGACCCGATATCTCAGTTGCCACAGGCGCACATCAGTTCGTAGACCAAGCAGCTTTTAAACAGCCCACGATACCGCAAGCGATGCTCGCTGCGGACCCATGCGGCGAATGCTTTTGCATACAGACGTCTAAGCTGCCACAGCTCGATGCAGTTCCTTGGCTTTTTCAAGCTCCTGCCTGACGATGAACAATGCCACGACTGGGACATTCAAGTCTACGCAGTTTTGTGTGGGCTTTCATGCCGATCGTGCGCAATATCATCCTCTCCGCCAAGCTGAACTGCGCCGCCTGTCTGGCTGGTCCGCCCTCAACTGAGCTGAACACTGGAAACGACCCCCCCCCCCTCCACCACTTGTCGGCGCGTCAGAAACTCCCATCGCGGCGTGAGGAAAAGCCTCGATCGAAAGGATCGTTTCTCGCTGAAGTGAGAAAAATCCAAGTTGTAGAGCGCAAGACTGGCATGCAGGCCACTAGGCTGCTGCCTCAACTGTCCTGTGCTAAAATTATCGGAGATAACGTAAAAATTGTTTGCTGCTTCTTGCGAACTCTTCACGGGACCATGAACCTTGGTTTTTGTTGCGACTTCTTATTCTCTCTCGAGCTGATACCGAAGCCATTCCAGTAATGAAGGCGCAAAGTTGATGCATGTATTGTGACTCACTGACTGGTGCGTCTGACTTTACCAGGTTCGTTCACATTACGGTCGACAATTGTGCCTTGTTCTTCGTTTTTCGACTGGAGATATGAAGCAAAAGGGATCGCGGATAACGGATAACAGCGACTCGGGCACTTACAACCATCGACAGCGAAAGTCTCAGATTTTGCTAAAGCAAATGCTTGAGCAAAACGAATGCAGGCGATGCACCCATGAATGATAAAACCTAGCGCAACAAGATGGTCAATGCGGCGTGCTTCCCGCCTCCGCTTTGCAAGAACTCGCACCTCTACGATTCGACGGCGAGAGTGGTACCGGACTTCAAGTTCAGTTGTGTGCCCCTTCGTGCGCAACGTTAATCGCCGAAAGGAAGGACGTACAGTACTGGTGCTTGGCAGTCTGGTCCACCCTGCAAGTAGCATCCTCGTGCTGCGTGGACTGACCATGCAGAGAAACGGTCCTCAGAAGTCGGCGCGTCAGAAACTGCTCCGCTGGAAGGCTCTCGCGATCCAGCGCCCCGCGTACTGCATGAATTCGACGTGCCAGTGAGTATGCGTGGTGCAACTAGTGCAGCGTCTCCTGTGCTGCTGAAGCTCGAGAAAACTCCATGGGTGTGGTGTAGTCGAGTGTGATGTTTCTCCGCGTAGCCGAGCCGCCCGTTCCTCACCCTCTGCGGCATGTTGCCGCGGTTGCAGTGCTGCTGACCCTCTGACGCCACTCTAGGCCAGGCGACGGCAAACAGGGCACCAGCAACGGATGACGCACGTCAAGTGGAATATTCCATTGCAACGCCTTTTGAGCCCCTTCGGCAAGTGGAAAGGCACAAACACAAAGGATAACCTTCCAAAAGGACAGGAACCTCTCGGTGAACTCGCGAGTCCTCCGCTCCGGAGTCTCACATCTCAATTTCCCCACTCTCCACCAGGAGTACCCCCCCACATCGCCACCATGATGTCCTTCCGCACATTCCTCCCGCTCTCGCAGCCCAGCTTCGTCGAAATGCCCCAACTGCTCGGCCTCAAGCCGACCCAGCAGTCCAAACCGGTCAACAAGTGCTCTCTCAACTTCATCCTCTCGAACGACAAGGCCCTCGCGAAGCCAGCGTTGCTGCCTTCGTTCCCGTGGACATCTCCGCAGCGGGGGTCGTCCAACAAGACGTTCGCTCCGCTCCTGGCACCTCCGTCGGGTCCGTCCAAGATCGCAAAGCGCCGTCGTCTCCAGAATGTCAGCGTGTCCAACGGCAGCACGAAAGTATCAGGCAAAGCAGGAATGGTTCTTGCGGACGGCACCATCGTCAAGAAAGGCAGCAAGTACTGCATGGTCGAGGGCTGCACGAGCCGAGCCAAGCATGCGCGTCGCTGTTGGCGCCACGGAGGCTCCGTCAAGTGCAAGGTCCCCGACTGCGCTAACCGAGCAAAGACCAAGGGCGTTTGCTGGTCGCACGGCGGCGGCACCCTCTGCTCGTTCAGCGGCTGCACAACCATCTCCGTCTCCAACGGTGTCTGCTGGGCCCACGGCGGTGGCAAGCGCTGCGCAATGGAGGGCTGTGCCCGTCCAGCCTACGAGCGCACCGACCACCTCTGCACGCTGCACTTCGAGGAGAAGCAATACATCCCAGTTGCACAGCAGCAACGCTCAGTGCCACCACACGCACCAGTGCTAATGCCGACACACCTTCATGACCGGATCCACGGCCAATTTTTGAGGCAGATCACGTTGCTGCCACCAATTCAGAACTTGCTACAACGACAGCCACACATACATTTGAACACCTACATAGCACACACACACACACACAACTCCATCGGGAGTACTTACCCTCAATGGGATAAATAATACAGAGGAATGAATCAATCATCAACGCCAGAGTTAGTGAAAATGTGCTTGATCATTTGGTACTTGAACACGGGCGGAAGTGACAGCAGTGCTCCTTCCTTCCGCCGAGCTGATTTGGTAACGAGCACCAATTCTTGAGGATAATCTTACGGTGGGCTCCTGCTCCTTACTCGCTTGAGGCCACATGCGTATCATTGTGCATCGCTGCATCTCTAAAGTAATCCGACACCCTGCATCGTTCGTCTTCTAAGCTCAGCTGCATGGTTTCATCGGCAATCCAGGCCACGATGTGCGCCAGGGCACGGGGTTCACGCAAATAATTGACTAAAGCTTACGACGCTTCGCCACGTAACACTGCCTGCTGCTCTTCGAAAGCGCCATAGGTTTCCCGGAAGAGCGGGTGGAAGAAAGCCATCCACTCGTCATACGGAATGCGCTTGTTTTTGGTGTTGGGGACAGGGTCTTCGCCAATATCCTGCCCACCCCGAAATTCGTGCCAGTCGCAACCGACAAATTGGCACATGTTACGGTATCCCCAACGAAATCGCTCCTTGGGGAAAATCTCCACCACCGTCGTCATGGGTCGAGCCCAAATCACGTTCACCAATCCGGCGCCGTGCATACTAATGATCATGTCGCTCTCGATGGTCGTATTCATCTGTTCCGCCAGCGTAAGGTTCACGTAGTCGATGGAGCGGAAATCGACGTTGAGACCCTTGTACTCGATGCGCATGTTGGCCATCACCTCATCCTCGTTCACCCACATGCGCTGCAATGTGCGTCCGCCGTACGGGCGACGAGTAATGACAGTCACGATCATGGGTCGAATGGTGGTCACGCCGACCCTGCGCTCCATCGCTGGCGTAATGTTCAGCGTCTGGAGCGACAGCGACCGGAATGTCTTGAACAACTCCGACTCGTAGCATGGCTCGTCGTCGTTCAGGTGCTGCATCATGGGACCTGACAGCTCGTACGGTGCAACCATGACTTCCCCGCGGAAGTGCACGCGCTTGCCCATCAGCGTTGCGCCGTCAATAATTTCATGATTCGGGGCCAACAGTCCCTTGTGTAGTGCATCAATTGGTGACGGATATCCTCCATCTAAATGAATCACTCGTGTCTTGGTGACGTCCCAGCCCAGCGCCTGCAGCATAATCCACGCGTTGAGCGCGTACGAGATCTGGAAGAACGGGTTATGGTCGTCACGGCGTGCAATGAGCACTACAGGGTCTTCAAACACGAGCGTTTCGTTTTTATCCGGTGCCGTTGTCGGATTTTTGACAAAATCCCACGCTGAGCGCTTGTAGTTTTCCGGTTTCCGCGGCGAGATGGTCGTCATGGGGATCCCGTCCTCGGGCAGCGACGTGAGGGACGGCTGCCAGATCTGTTCCGCTTTCCTCTCCTTGTCCCCCGGCAGCTTGCGGAAGTGGTTGGCGAGCTCGTCACACGCGCAGTTAATGAGTCTGGGGTTGAACTTGAAGCGCGGGTCGTGCTTGCCACCGTCGTCGGCCATGCTCTTGATGGGTGCGTGGATCTTGACGCCCACCAGGTCCAACATGAGGTTCTGGAACGTGGCGCTGCGGATGCCGCCACCCACGCGGACCATGGACACCTTGGTGGCCTTGTCGGGGCTCACGGGCGC
Organism: Phytophthora ramorum; assembly: GCF_020800215.1. Lineage (NCBI taxonomy): Eukaryota > Oomycota > Peronosporomycetes > Peronosporales > Peronosporaceae > Phytophthora > Phytophthora ramorum. The sequence goes on along the minus strand of NW_027150672.1, from coordinate 19,647 downwards.
CAGCTTGCTGCTGTTCCATCCCCCGTCTACGCAGAAGTTCCGAGCCGCCTGCTGCACCTTATTGATGATGCCCACGTCGCGCTCGGCGTAGCACTTATTCTTGGTCTCGACGCTACTGTAGTCGTGCGGCGCCTTGGTACGTTGCACGACCTTGGCTTTAAGTTGTTCCTGCAGCTGGAGTTGCGCCACTGTCTGCTGTGTCACGGGCGGTGCGGTTTCGGGAGCGATGGTCTCTTTGATCTCAATGTTGCTCGAAGCGTTCTGTACACTCACAGACGCAGACGCAGACGCCTTCTGGTACCCGTTGTGGCGCACGGGGCCGCGCACGCTCAGCGCTGATTGGCTCTTGGCGCCGAAGCTCGAGGTGGCGGCCGATAAGTCCACGACGCGCGCGACCATCGAGAGAGCGCCCAGCAGCAGCAGCACGAGCGCCAGCGTCTGAAGCAGGCGCCGGCGCGAGGCGATGGGAGACGCGGACGCGGCTGCCGCGTCGTCCTTGGGCATGGCAGGGGGCGGGGAGAGCGACGGAATGCTGACTGTCGGACGCCGCGAATTGGCTCGAATAACGGAGAGAGGCGCCTGCCCGGCAAGTGGCGCCATGCGATTGGCCGAAAAGACGTTTCGACGAATCAAAACGCTGGAAACGATTAAACGCGACACGACAACCGTTGACGTGGACCGGGCGGAATCGCCAAGGAGCTTGCCTCGAATCGAGGCTCGATACCATCCTGCGCGGGATCTTGGTGCTTTTACATTGTGTGGCAGTAAACGCTCGAGGAGGAAGGTTGACGGTCGAGTTTCGTCAGATTTGCTTTAGAGGTGGGTTAATGGCATGAGGACGAGGATTAGCATGTACCGTAGGTGTCACTCAAATACACCAAGCATAATGTAAGCTTTCTTGCCTCGGAATTGTAGTTGTTCGGGAGATTTTCAGTGGCAGTGCTGCAGGCTAAATCGCACGTGAGACTATGCCCGCTGGTTAATTAACAGATAATACCACGAGAGGATGCTGCATTAGTGGGGTGACGAACAGGGCTACAGACTAAGTCCCTGTATCCGTGTTCGGGCTTTACTTTCACAAGCACAGCTCCAAGTCTACACCTGCTTGGCGAAAGTGCGAAATTGGTCTACATGTCAGAAAGCAAAACGGAAGGCATCTCAACTCGAATGCTAGAAAAGGGCTGCGATCACAGGCAGGGGCCGCGGGCTTCGCAGCACCACAGGGACCTGGATCACTCGAGCTACTGAAGCGCGCCCGAAAGCAAGCAGGCAGTTGGGCTTCGATGGCGTCGATGGTTTCAGCTTCGTCGCCAGCAAACTTCCTTTCCGCAGGAAGAACCCAAGCGACTTTTAGATCATGTAAGCCTAAAAACGGGCGCCTCGAGGTCGGTTCGGCCCATATCTTATCCAAAATTTGGATAACGTTAAGCCAAATGCAGCCAGCGGAAACCAACTTGGGGATTTGCCCACCGTACGACAACGGCGCCCCAAGCACCAAGTCAAGTCATGGCCACAGCCAATTGAATTAGCAAAATGAACCACATACCTGTGGGCGTTTCCAGTAAGCAAACGCGAAGCCAGGACGAAAGGTCTAAATATTTATGCGAGGCTAGACCGAGCGCCGTCATTCAGAGTCCAAAGCCGCAATTTTACAACACGTTTTCTCTGCGGCTTACGCAATGCTACCGCGGCAGTAAAGGACGAAAGGTACTCCCCGCGTGTCTGGGAAGTAATCGCCTCACACTTCGAGCGGGATAGCCGATGATCCGTCGTCTGCACTACACTAAAAGCCCATATCGCCCGAAAAACGCCGGTACACTGTTTTTCGTTTTAACAGCGCATATAAAAATACAAAAACCGTGTTAAATTGGATATGTGTTATCCGTACATGCTCTTAAATAGCACGAGTAATCAAGACGAATGACGGACTTTAAACCAGCATTCTTACGCAACATAATTTCATCTTAACGCAACTTAATAAATTGTAACTCAGGAAATTACCGCGGTGTCCTCTCACAATCCAAACAACCTTCAAGGGCTCACTTCAAAACGATGCAGCGCACTTCCATCGCATTCTCCATCGTCCACCTGCTGCTAGTACTACCTGTGATCGCATCTGCAGCCGTCACATCCACTGGCATCGCTGCGTCCACGGATCCTTTGGCGCAACAATTGCTACAAAAGACGTGGACAGTCTCCACTGTCACGCTCGACACGCTTGAGGTGCACGTGGCCGGCAACGTGTTCGTGGACTACGACGACTCGCTCAATGACCAAACATCCGCCAAGATCGTAATGCGAGCCAGCAAGGCGCGTCTGCTGGACGCAGTGGACGTCAGCGACATCGACAACGGCCTGCGTCTGCGCTACAAGAACCAGCAAATGCACGTTGAGAGCCTGGTGACGACCCACATCCTATTGAGTAAACCTAACGCTCTGCGCGAAGTTAGCGCGACCAACTCTCAGAACGTGGTGCTGGGAGAGAACGTAGTGGAGAACGAGAACCAGGCGGCGGGTCTGCACTTCTCCACGCACGGCAGTGGGCACATTTTCGTCGGAGCGCAGACAGTTGACGTGCGCTCCGTCGGCGTCGTCGTGTCTGGAGACGGTGGCGTCCAGTTCCAGGCCTCGTCACTCAAAATTGGTGAAGAGTTGACGGTCTCTCTGGGGGCTCGGGCCTCGTGGCTGTCCTCGCTGGTAAGAGTTTTTCTGCCAACAAAATGGAGGCTGCTGTTGCCGGAACGGGCAAGGTCTTCGTGCAGACTCCCAAGCTTCAGGCCGAAACTCTCGCAGCTGAGATTGTGGGGAACGGACATATCACGTACGAAATGTCTGGTGTCTGCGGCAATGAAAAGATCCGCCTGGCTGGCGAAGGCTCGGTAAGCGCTGGGTCAATTGCGTGCAAGAACGCTGATGTCAGCATCCTTGGCACTGGTGAAGCCGTGGTGCAAGCCACGGAGCGGTTGTCGACCATGCTGCTGCTCACGGGATCCGTCAAGTACGTGAACGGGCGACCACAGTCCATCCAAACGTCGGGCCTCGTCCTTGAAAGCAGCATCGAGCCAGCAGAGGCTGTTCCAAAGACGGAGTTCACGCCTGCCAGTCCGCCCAGCCGTGTTGCTACGGGCGTCTTCCTGACTGTGGAGGTCGCCAACAACAACGACAATCCGTACGTCCACGTGCGTCCCGTCGTCGAGACGAGCATGAGACTGCAGAACTTGAGCGCGTCCTTGCCCGAGAGCATGAGCGCTCTCGTTCTCTTCGAGGTGGCGATCGTCGCGATGGCGTTCGTCGCAGTCTCCGCTTTCAAGTTCCAGCAGCGCCGGATCCGCAACAAGTATCAGACGCTGCCGTGATTCGTTGCCTCCTCCCATGTTTTGATAGTAATTTGTATTCTCAATAATGAACCGCTCAATATTCTCAATAATGAACCGCTCAAACCTTCCGTCACAGCTGGACAACTTCAAGGTAAAGTTGCTATTCTAGCCAGTTCCACATTGTGTGAACATGATGTGGTAGGTATTATTGCTGACTTTTGTATGAGTGTATCCACGCTCAGCAGAGACGTTGGTCCGTATCCACCCCTGGTCTGCATGTGTCGCTGTAATGGGCATTTTGCCGTCTACGAGCGCGTCGGGCATGGAAATCGACGCCACCATCGCGTCCAAGTCGAGGATCCCGCACTGGATTGAGGTGCAATGCGAGACTGGCAGCGGTCCATCCTGTGATGCGCAACGGGTGGACGCTGTGGCTGTACAGGGGCGTCACGACGTCTTCATCCGTTACGAAGCACCGGACACCGGCAGCAATGGAGCTGTAAGAGTGCGGGTCGTTAAGGGGGACGCCCGTGACCCGAAGGACCTTCTGGTACAGCTCCGTTGGACAGGAGAGCTCCTCACGTTGGACATCACTGCATCCAGGAAGACAGTCGAGGTCGTGTTACAACAGAAGGACCAATTGCAGCGAGTGGTTGGTCAAGGGTCGGGCAATGTCATCGTGGAGGACAATGTGTTGGCCACAATGGGGCCGAGTTTGTCCATTGCTGTTCTGGGCAGTGGCGACGTGTTTGCGACGTCCACGGAGACGGTGAAGGTGGACACGTTGATTCTGACGTCGAAAGGAAGTGGACTGCTGCAGACGTCGCTGTCGGAGATCAGAGTGTCCAAGGTGCTGCTAGAGTATTTCTCGTCTGGGGACGTTGTACTCTTGAGCACTTCGGAGGGCGATGTGGACAGATTGGCCATCATTGCGGAGGGATCGGGGGACGCTTGTCTGAGCTGGGGTTCGCCTCTGTCTATCAACCAACTGGAGGTGCAGCAGGTGGGTTCGGGCGACGTATCAATTGGACCACAAGGCTCGTGTCAATCGGCAAAACTGGCAATGCAAGGATCAGGTCGGCTTGATGTTGGCGGAGTGCTGTGCGACCGCGCAGACGTGGACTTGATGGGAAGTGGGAAAGTGGTCGTGCAAGCCGCCGACTCGTTGTGTGTTGCGGCGTATGGCAGCGGCCACGTGAAATTCAGCGGCAGCTCACCCAAGTCCATCAGCAGTACAGGGTACAGACGGTTGTATCCGACGCCCGTCAAGAGTTCGTATCTCCCAGCGACCTGCAAACGCCACAAGATTCCGGCCATCAAGTCCAAGTACGCCGCTCTCTCGAGAGGCGTCCTCGCCTCAGCGGGCATAGGTGTCGAGCTAGACTCGGCCGAGAGCAGCTCGGGTGCTGCCGGCGTTTTCTGGGACGGTATGAACCGAGACAAGGACAACATCGTCCCGCTGACTGCATTCGTGTTTCTCGTGGCGATGGTCCTGCGCTGGTTCAACAACTCACGCCGCCGAGCTCGAGAGGAGCAACGCCAGCCTTTGCTTGGAGCGCAACGAAGAGTGTACGTCTGAATGAGTGGAGCCCTATCCTGTCGAGTATACCAAGAATTAGGAATAAATGAATTGAATAAACGCGGCTTGTACGCTGCATGTACCTTCGACTCGCAGTACGAGTGCCGTAAATGCACCATTCACGGTAGCACAGTGTCAAATCGCCATCTGGTCGCGGTCACAGGACAGTGCCAAGTCGAACTCGACTCCTCCAGTTGCCTCGCTCCACCGCAAGAGCGATGAATGACACGCTATCCGCCGACGCAGCTTCGTACTGGACAGTGCGCTGCACTCCTGGCGGTGCTCTTTGCAACCAAGACCAACCTTTCGTTGTGATTGTCACGGGCAGCTACGACGTAGTGCTTCGGTATGCGGACGCGGACGCGGCTGGCGATGGCGATGTGGCTCGGGTGAGCGTCAAGGACAGCTCTCCGCATAACGTGCTCACTCAAATGATGATGATCGATGGTCTGCCAGTGCTTGAGCTTCTGGCAACGAAAGACGACCTCGACGTGGTTTTGCTGCGCAAGGAACGTGTGCAACGGGTGGTGAACCAAGGCTCCGGGGACCTGACGGTGCACGAAGACGTACTGGTGTCCAGTGGGTCGAGTCTCACCATCGCCGCTGTTGGAAGTGGGGATCTCTACTTAAAATCCTTCACGTCGCTGACGGTGGATGAACTCTCGCTGGAATCTCAAGGCAGCGGACGTCTTCAGGCCTCGTTCGCTGATTTCGACGTCAAGTCGCTGTCGATGAAGGTGATTTCCTCGGGCGATGTTACTGCGCTCGCAGGGGCGAAAGGAACAGCAGCTTTATTTACATTGTCCGTTGAAGGTTCTGGCGCTCTGTGTCTTTCTTCTGGGTCGTCTCTAGAAAGCGACCAACTGGTCATTGACAAAATTGGCTCGGGTGACATCTCGCTGGGTCCGCGTGGGTCGTGCCAGAACGCAGAGATATCTACGAAAGGGTCTGGCACCATTGATGCTGGCGGCATTCAGTGTCATAACGTCAACGTCGACCAGTTGGGCAGCGCAGATATCGTCGTGCAAGCGACTGGATCGTTGTCGGGGGACGTCTACGGACGCGGACATTTGAAGTACTACGGTGCTGCGCCGCACTCGATTGACAACGTCAACTACATGGGCCTTGTGACTGCAGATCCAGCGTCGAGCTCGTACCATCCGTCAGGGTGTAAGGCGAAGGCGTTTCCACACCTCAAAGCGACTGCAGACACTGTCGGTAGCTCGGCAGGAGTCGCGGGCCAAAGCGCTGGCGAGGACTTCAGCTATGATTTGGCGATTGATCAGAGCAACATTCTCTATCTGGCAGGGGTAGTCTTCCTCGTGGCGCTGGTGCTGCGCTGGTTCAACGAGTCCCGTAGACGAGCTCGCGAGGAACAGCGCCAGCCTCTCGTAGGTGCATCACGGCGAGTATACGTCTAAGGCCCGTTCTTATTTTCCCGTAGCTACCGTAGGCAGCAAAAGTGGCCAGCACTGAATGCATCGATCATCGTTCCATGACAGCGTATCGGATAATGCACAAGGGGAATCAATGCATCGTCGGCTGTGCCTGTAGATCAAGCGAGCATGGTTGCAAGACTCTGCTGAAGACGTCAGGAACCTCGAGGCAGCATTGAAGCGGGCAACGATCGTCCAGACGTGTGCTGGACGTGCGGTGGCACCCCATGAATGAATGTGGAGCTCCAAGGAATGTATGTTCACTGCAACTTGCAAGCCGGAAGGTGTCCCTCTTCGTCTCCCACAACGCAATTTGCTGTCAGTAACGCACCGGTACTCCCTCTTCAAGCTCCCAGCTCTTTCCTGCTCGCCAAGGTCGTGATGAAGTGCGCCACGCTGTTCGCTGCGCTCGCTGTCGTCCTGTTTCAGCCGGTCGCGGAAGGAGCTCTCTCAGTCACCTCCACGGAGCCGATGCGCGCCTACGACGTCAACGGAGCCTTCCTTGAAATGGTGTGGGCCGTGCGGGGTGAAGACGGTGACGTGCTCGACGACCTAAAGGTGCAAGTCGCGGGCAACGTGTTTGTGGATTATGACGCCTCGCTCCGTGCTGCCGACGGCGGAATCGCTGCAAAGGTGATCATGCGCAGCAGCTCGCCCGACATGATTGATCTTGTGGACGTGTCCGTCCATGAGGCTGAGGGCAGTGGAATCCGAGTCCACTACAAGAACAAGAATGCAAGAGTGGTGGGCGAGGTCGTGACGCTGATCATTGTGAGCAACCCCAATGTGCTTGCCAGCCTGAGCGCTACACACTCGGACAACGTCGTCGTGGGCGATGACGTTGTGGTGACTAACGACCCGACTGCCAGTCTTGAGCTCGATACAAGCAGTGACGCGGAGATTTTCGTGGGTTCCCTGGAAAATGACCACTTTTCACTGAAAGCCATCGGCATCGCTAGCTCTGGCGATGGCCACGTGCAGTTCCTGGCCTCGTCAATCCAGGCTGCTTCGGTCACTGTCTCCCTTTCGGGTGACAGCAAGGCGGCTATCCTTGCAACTGACCGCATCACTGTCGATTCCCTGGTCTCAACCATCTCCGGAGACGGCAAGGTCTTCGTTCAGACTGCTGATCTCCAGTCTGAAAAGCTATCGGCTACGTTGTCAGGAGACGGGAAGGTGTCGTACTCTTCTGCAGGATCCTGCGTGGACCAGACTATTCACTTAAGTGGAGACGCTGCTGTCTACGCTGGGTCCATCGTCTGTAAGAATACGGTCGTGGCCACCTCTGGGGACGGCAAAGCGATCGTCCAAACTACAGGCTCTCTCACGTCGGTGGGTGGCGGCTCCGTCAAGTACGTGAACGCGCCTCCACGCCGCATCGTGTCTAGCTCAATTTTCCGGAAGCACAGCAACGTCAAGCCGGCTAAGTACAACAAGTTCAAGACGCACCGCCCTTCGACCCCGCCTGCCCGAGCCCCAACCGAACTCACTATCGTCTTGAAGGCAGCTTGGTTTGGTGATTCCCCGCACGTTAGCGTGTACATGGGCATTGGGAGCTCGATTGTCATCGAGGGCACTGGGTTGGCGATCGCCAATATCCCGGAGTATCACCCCGGTGTTGGTCTCTTCGGTGTTGGTGTTGCAGCGGCTTTTATCGTAGCTATTGCTGCTGTCGCTTTCAGGGTTCGAGAGCGCCACGTGCGCGAGCAGTACAAGCCGCTTGTGTGAGGCCTTGGATTGAGGTCTAGGAGAAGGCATTACATTCAGTGATCAGTAACATTGAAAAATGCTGTGTTGTACCCTGCCTCGCAGCGCTTGCATTTTCTTCATGTGCTACCTAGGTTCCAGCAATGCACACGTTCGTGCCACTAACTGGAACCCCAGGAGTTCTTCAGGCCCTGGACCAGGTAGCACGACAGGTCTGGTAAGTGAGATATCCGAAGTGGTGTCGGTCATGCCTTCGACTTGCTATGTCATGGCGAGAGTGGGGCTGTCATCGCTGCTGTAGTCGTAGAGCGGTAGCATTCATCGCGTTCACGCCATCACACGAAATACCAGCTGCGCGGTCCTAGGAATACCAACGCTAGTAAACCCGAAAAATCAACAACAACAGTGATTGACCAGGTGGATGACCGAGACCGCTGAACCGCTGGAAATCGAGCAGCGTCCGAGGCTGGACCATGGTTTACTGGCGCTGGGATACGATTCTATTAGAGAATTGGCGGCGTTGTCAATGCTGCAAGTATACAGGGGCACCAAGCACTGCACACAAGAAGTACTGCATTTACGACCATCATAATCTCCTGTTGACTCATTGTCCGCGGGCGGTCTGTGCATCGCCGGACAACAGACAACATGCACCGCACAATCTACCCCCCACGTTACTTGTGGTGCAGACGTTTTACTAGAAGTGTAGGAACCACACACTGCAGCAAACAGAGTGAGTAAAGTTCCGCTAAACCATGAGCATTCGGGCAAGGCGAGCTCACAATCCTTGTCAACGGCAGCAACACCAACGCGGCTCTCCAGCAACAGCAAAGCCGAACACACATTGTACCGATTGCAACCGTACTCTAGTACATGGTCTTTGTGCGAAGTCGAAATGCGAGCTGTGGGCAGGGCGGCTGGCGGCCAATCGATCGCTCTTCTCAGTGTCTTGCACCACAGATGCCGTGCAATTGCAAGCTTCTGCTTGCTTGGACCTGACTCATAGCTCGCAAGAGAATGGCCAATGTTGGAGATTGGGACCCGGAGTCCAAGCAGGATGCACAATGGCGAGGCGACGATGGTTTCCAGCGAGCAAGCTGTTCGAGGCCTCGTGCACTGCATGCAGTGATGTCGCGAACGGAGTGGTGTACAGCTTGCAGAATTGCAGGACCTGTGTCCGTCAAAGTTACTAACGGATACGTTGGTGCGGCTGGCAGACAAAGTGCCACCTCGGCTCGAGGCTCGACTAGAAAGCCTCTTGTACGGCATACGGAGACCACAAATGTTCACATTTTGACGCGTGCACGTCGGGCCGTATGGTGACGGAACTCAGCTAGGGCATGACTGCTGCAGAGAGAGCTCCAGTTCCTCTCATCCTCGCCAAGGCTCGGCTTCAACGCACGCAGCTGAATGAACAGAGCTGTCGCAATGGTATCGTAGTCGGGTCAGGCCCTGGTCACCGCTCGTGCCTCCGTCTCCACCAAAATCGCGAGACACCCCACAAACTTTGCCACGCCACACTTTGGAGACCGAGCGAGTAGGACTTGCACGGTCTCTACCAACTGTTCGAGCCGAGCGGAGCTTGTCCGGTCTCGCTCTGTTTCGCTTTTGCGTTTTGGTGGAGATATCAGCACACGAGTCTCCGAGAGACCGAGTGTTTTGGTGAAGCCCCCGCGTTTCCACCGAGAACCAAACCAAGGCGGCCGAGAACACTCCATCATGTACGGCGCCGTGAACCGCGAAGACGCAGAAAACGAGGGCCAAAACTCGGCCGCGAGCTCCCCACACTCGATCAAAGGCTCGCTCGCCTTCATCCTGGACGATGAGGCTCAAGAATGTAAGCGCTCGTCCGCTTCCGCTCAGCTGGCTGCAGCCAATGAACCAGCCGCTACCAAACACAAGCAATCCTCGGTAGCAGGCAGCACGATCAGTAGTTTGTTGGCGCCAATCACCCCTGGAGAGGACGAGAACGAAGCACGCGATGCCACCTGGACAGCTCCACCGTTGGCGAGAAAGGTATGTCGATTCTTGAGGGGGGGGCTGTTGCAACTCCCGTCCTGACGATTATGCTTCACTCATTGCAGGGTAGCAAGTTTTGCATTGTTGAAGGCTGCGGCAGCCGAGCCAAACACGCGCGGCGCTGCTGGAAACACGGTAAAGCAAATCTTGCTTGAGGTTATTGTTCATGACAAAGCGATCGTGGTTGTAAACCTGCGTCGTTACTACCCATTACAGGTGGCTCAGTAAAGTGCAAAGTGGCTGGGTGTCGGAATCGTGCCAAGACGAAAGGTGTATGCTGGTCACATGGCGGTGGCACCATCTGCAGCGCCGATCAATGCACGACTATTGCGGTGTCTAATGGCGTTTGCTGGGCACATGGAGGAGGTGAGTCGCAGGACTGACGAGCTCTAGCCTCGACATGCTTTCTGACGGTTCCTCTGCTGTTTGAATTACAGGAAAACGCTGCGTGACGCCGGGGTGCTCCCGACCGGCGTACGAGCGCACTAGGAATATGTGTTCCATGCACTACAACGAGGGGACCATTACCAGCTTTCCAGCATCTAAGAGAAAGGTATAGATCAGCAGGCATCCGAGAGGAGACCTCGTCTTCACAACGTCGGCGTCTGGAATTCAATGCTCTACCTAATATCATGTATTCTTCCTGTAAAAGATTCCCCACTGCAGTTGTTTTCCGCAAGCTCTCCTGTGAATCGCAGGACATTTTTGGGGATAGTACATACACTTACAGATTACCAAGATGAGCCCAAGATATGTATTTCGTGAATTCATTACTTCCAGCTATGCCACACGAGCGGATGCTCACTTTGAAATTGTGCAGCTTGATTTATCAAGTCTGGCAAGGAGGAGCTTAGCTGCGTATTGGAACCGCGAGGTAAGACCGCTTTAAGCTACAGGTCACCGGATATCTAGGTGATGTATGCGCCAACCCCCACACCATAGGAGCTCCTCACGCGTTAGGCTGTTCCTATTTGGACGGATACGGCTTGAGCTTGGTCATCTGGTCGATGCTGGCTTCGTCCGCGTTCTCTAAGTGTCCCTGTTGCACCATCTCGTCCAATGCCACGACCACCTTGGCGTAGTTGGCCAGTAGGCTGGCCTCTGTGAATTTCTTGTCTAATTGAGTCGTCAGTACCGCGTGCAGCACTGTCATGATCTCGTCCACTGCCAAGTGAGAAGTACCAGTAAACGTAAAACAGCTATAACCCTCGCATTAACGCCTGCAGAACGTACATATGAGTTCGTCATACTCCTGGTTGCCCGAGAGCATGAGCCGGAGTTCTCCGATTTGGCGAACGACGACGAACTGCGACTCGCACACGACCAATTGGCTCTGCGCCGGTTCAACGTCTTTTTTGCCTTGTTTGTCGCCCCAGAGGTCCGGAATTTGCTTGCAAATAAGCGCGAGTTGGGCCTCGTACGTCCTACGTGCTTCCAGCGTCAATTCTGGCTGGAAATACCGAGAGAGAAGCACATAGCTGGCCTCGTTACAGCAGATCAAGCTGTGCAGCATGTTGTTTGGGTGACCTTGCCAACGCGTCCAATGGAAAGGCTTGAAGGACCCTATTTTAGCCAATGAAAAAGCGGGACGCGAAACGACGCACCTTTTCAAGTCCATTTTGCGATCTTCCTGCACCAACGACATGGACGGTGAGGATATGTGGCTATATGCTTTAGTTGTGGCTGTATTCGATGGTTATTAGAGCTTTGCGATTGATTTTGTGGCCGTGGAATGCTTGGATTGACTAGAGCCGATCAAACGCTTGGCGCCCAGCGTCACGATCAGTGACTGTGCTTCTGAGGTCTTTTGCACGAGGTTTTCTCCAGATGGGAGGCTGCTGGCCGCCGGGTGCGGCGACGGAGCTATTCGAGTGTTTAATGTGCACGACGGCAAGTTGTCGTACACGTTGATGCAGCCCAGAGCAGTTATGGGTTCGGGTTGCCATGCACGGCCATCAGATTCCGTCCACTTACGAGTGCTACCAAGACCAAAAACGTGCTGCTCGCTGCAAGTACGTGGGCTGCAACAGTCTGAGAGACGAAGTTAAGGTGTTGATGCATTGATACGTGTGGATGCAGATTCGAACGGGTCCGTGGAGCACTGGCACATCACATCGGGAAAGTGTCTGAACGCGATCAGCAACACCCAGAACCAGCTCTACGCTCTGGACTATCGTGAGGACGGAGCCATGTTCGCTACAGGAGGAAAAGATCACGCGATTCGAGTCTACGATGAAGCCACGAAGGCGGAAGTTTCCTGCATGGACAGCGGCCATGGCACTCTCACTGCAGGTCACTCGAACCGCGTGTTTTCGATCAAATTCGTCCCCGAAGACGATAACACTATCGTTTCCGGTGGATGGGACAACACGCTGCAGATCTGGGATGTACGTGTCGGTCACTCTGTGCGTGGTATCTACGGCCCGCACATTGCGGGAGACGCAGTGGACATGAACATGCGTGGAGAAATCCTCACAGGCTCCTGGCGGCCTGAGAACCCGCTCGAGCTCTGGGATTTTGGATCGGGCAAGCGCATGGCGACTGTGCCGTGGAATCACAGTGCACTTCGATCGGAGCCCTGCTTTCTGTACGCCGCGCAGTTCTCCAAGTCGAAGACTGGACAACAACTCATTGCCGCAGGAGGCAGCGGCTCGAACGAGGCAAAGGTCTTCAACCACGACTCCAACAACAAGCTTGTCGGGACCATTGCCGGGCTGAGTCGCGGTGTCTTCTCACTGGACTTTGCTTCTGTCAACGATAAAATGGTCGTAGCGGGCGCTGATGCAGCTATTCGCATCATCGACATCTACGACCACACTCCAGGCGAAAAGGGCCGTGAGCGGCCCACAACCCCCTCGATCAGGTTTGTTCCCCGTTGTTCGTCTGTCGGTTCTCGAGTCCATCCTCATGTTTTTGTTATTCCTACAGGAATGCGCTGATGCCGAACGAAAGCTTGACTCGTCTTGCATCGCCAACAGCAAGCACCGAAACGCTGAAAGCTCCATCCTCACCGATGCACAAAATGGCAGTGCTCGACGATTAAACTTTTGGATGACGAGGAATAGTCAACGATATCAGGTAGGCTAGCACTGCTGAAAGTCATCTTCACGTCGAAGTCAAACCAGTCGCGAAGGCGTGTAGTGAAAATTCTTACAGATCATCATTTCAATTGTCCACGTACGTCTCGTAGCTTTATGATGGCGCGCTGCTCGACTGGGTAGCTGCTAATCACCTCCAGCATCGACACTCCATCCTATCTATTCTTTCTTCGTTGCTCCTAGTATATGCACGCACCCTGCCACGCATCCTACGTGGTCGCGGCGCTAGTTAGATTAGATAGACCCGCTGTACAAACGCTGCTCCTCGAGATCATCTCCGTGGTGCCTCCGACCGTTAGAACCCTGCCAGTGGCCAACGGGATGGCCATTCCTTTGACCATGGTCATGGCCGTTAGTGTGTCCGTTGGTGTATCCTGTGGTGAGCCCGCTGTGGTCACCTACCCGGCCGTTTGTCGGGGTATATCGCAGCGGTGTGGTCTCGTTTTCTCGGTCATCGAAGCTTTTCCGACTGAAGCCGCTGTAAGAGTGACCTTGAGGCGAAAGTGGCATGAGCGCGCCGAAATGCCCAGTCAAGTGTGCGCGGTGGCCCGGCGTGTTGTGTTCGGGGTCATTCGGGTCGTCACTGTCCGATTCACCGTGTTTTGCCAAGAGGTAAATGCCCATGATGATAACTGGAAAGCCAACATATCGTAAGTCTTGTGATGGTCAAGAAAATAGAAAGACTCAAACTTACAAGCGAGCGCAATGGGCAAGCAAATCCAGTCGAAGAGTGTGAAGTGCGTGTACTTTTCGTAGAACACCACTCCGCCGATGACACTCGACTATAGCCATCAAAACAACAAGAAAACGGTGTCAGTTTTGCGTCAATGTGCAGTTCTTCATCAAAGCGCTCGCCACTCAAGAGAATACGCACCCCGATCCAAAAGCACTGGAACATGGGGAAAACACTGAGCGTATCTCCAACCATGATTGCGCGGTTCAGCAAGTCTGTCTGAAGCACCAGCGTGCACATCATGCCACCCATGAACAAGTACGTCGTGAAGTAGACGAACTGGTTTTCGCCGCTGAGCGTCAAGATCAACAAGATGGACGCGCACTGCACCAATATCCCCACCACATCGTTTAAAAAAATCCACCCTCTTCAAAAGACCTGGTCACTATCTTACCTTGGCAAGAAGCACCGAGAAGGAACCAAAGATACCCGACGCGGTGGCATACAAGAAAGGCAGCAGTCTGTACTTGGACTCGTTCAGCGCTCTGGGCAGTCTCGAGATGGCTTCAACCTGTCCGAAGATGCCGCCGAGCACGGCCGTCTGTTGCAACAATAAACGGGAGGTACTCTTTAGTCTGATATCCTGCACCTCTTTTCCTGGTATCACGGCGCTCACCATGACGCCGAGGTAGATGAGGAAGCCCAGCTGGAAGAACTGCTTCTCTAGCTCCAGCAGCGACATTTGCTCGTCCGGCTCGTTGGCCACCGTGCTGAGCACGACGCCGATAATGATGAGCAGCGTGCCCAGCACGTCTGTCTTGGTCAGGATCTGGCCCAGCCACAAGTGGGCGAAGAAAACGTTGGCCAGCACTGTGAAGCCGCCCCCCACGGCCGCCACGAGCGCCTGCGGAGCGAAGCCCAGCGCCTCAAAGTCTCCAATGGCCCCTAGCACAATGAGGACCATGCCGATGAGCCACACGGGGCGAGTGTAGTACGTCCTTCGCTCGAAAAGCGGCTTCTCGTCCTCCTATACATAATAATTAGACGATCGAGGGTCAGCTTAGTCGAGTGCGGTATCACGTATCAAGAGTGCGCAATAAGGCCCATTGTCATGTTTGTCGAGCGCGCACTCGATTCGCATAAGCTTTGATGGGGGCGCCGTCTTACCCGCACGTGGGAGAGCTTCTGCACATTGACGCCGAGGTTGGAGAGCACCGCGGAGCCGATGACGATGCCCAGGCCGATCCACTTGCCCTGCACGTTGTCCGCGTCGTCGTCGGGGCCGCCCATTGCGGTCAGGAAGCGCGCCACGCCCACCATTATTGCTCGAGTGAGAGACAGCAAAAATGTCTGATCGTGATGCTGCGGCGGAAAGTATTTTTAGGGAAGATCTGAGACGGCTAAACGTGATTTTTCGGATGATGCTCCCGACAGAATGGGCGCAGCAGAATATTACTGCACCCGTCTGGCGTTTTTCTATATTTGGTCGGATAAAAATGTCTATATCTATACGCACGGCCGGATAAAAATATGCAGGTGTATAGTTTAGTCGGGAGCAGCAACCTCGACCTGTAGCCATTCTCTCCCACAAAGCTGCAATTGGGCTGCAGGAAGGCACGTTGCAAGATCATGGTCGTGTAGATGTAGCGCTGCAAATATCCAGGATAACGATGATGCTACGTCGCGCACGACGGCGAATGACGACACTGCTGTCCATAATCGCTGGTGGGCTCGGCCAATTGCAGGCGAATGTTGCAATAGCGTGGACGCATCCTGGACGTGATTGTGC
The DNA here is from genome assembly GCF_020800215.1 of Phytophthora ramorum. Classification (NCBI taxonomy): domain Eukaryota; phylum Oomycota; class Peronosporomycetes; order Peronosporales; family Peronosporaceae; genus Phytophthora; species Phytophthora ramorum. The sequence continues at coordinate 4,029 of NW_027150672.1, read as the reverse complement.
TGCCGCGATGGATCGCGTGCCGGTGTTGTCGAGCCTTCCAACACGCAGTTCAGCTGCCTACTGGGCTTGTATCGGCGGAAATGCACAGATACTTTCCATGAGAAAAAGCACGTCGCTGTGTTGGTATTCGGCACAGTGCGTTTGCAACCGCTGCTTGCGTCTGCTGGTGCTACAGCTTTTTTCTCGTGATTCAAAAGCTAAACTACAACGACAACTTCACAAGTCGTGAAGTTGTCGTTGTAGTTCAGCTTTTTCGTAGTGTCGGCGTTTACGCCAATTAATCCAGGCAACATGAACCTGGAAAACACGATAAATCGACGTAAAGCGGGCATCGGAGCCTCGTACTAAGAAACAGGGTATGGCGAGTGAGCACGACGGGAGAAAGGAAAGCTGAACCGAAGTTTGGTGATTACATTCAATACGGATATTGTTGAACGCGAATACTTGAGTATGTATATTGATCATCCTCTGTAACGGCGACACCATTCCTTGGCTTCCCGAGAAACCTTGACGAGTACGAACGCCACAACTGCATGCCCTGCAGTTCGTCGACTGGCGACGGCAATTCACAGTTGAGCGCGTAGTTATGATCAAGGATTTCGAAAAATGAATACCATTCAAAACAATATCTATTTTGGCAAAATTCTACATGTAGCTCCAGCGACACAAGCGGTTGCGGTGTCTGCTAGGTCTCCGGGCCAGCGTCAGGCTCCTGCGATCTCATTCTCACATTTTATTTCGATAGTACAAGCAAACTGAAATAATATGTTGGAGACGTGTGTGTCCCATTCAGCTCCAACGCTAACTATAATGGCGCTCGATAGAATACACGTAGTATTTTCTAAAGTGACTGGAACCCTTATACTTCGAAGTATTTGATAGCGAGTAATCCAAGCCTCAAGCTGACCAATTGTTTATTGCTGGGCGTCGTCGTATTTTGTTATTTATGTCTTGGATGGCGTGAAGTGCACGCTGTATTTATCTTCATAGTTTCCATCCCTGGTTGTGATATCCCACCCGACAGCTTTCGTCATGGTCCACGCGTCCGAGATCTAAAAAACTGGATTAAGGCCATCCATCGAACTAGCACCAGCCGCTGCACGATTCAGAGTAAGCGCGTTGTCGGGCAGTTTTAACGGATAAGACTGGCAAGCAGGATTGGTTTTGCCAATGCTGGCGAAAATATACTTCCAAATATTTGGTGCACCATCCGCTGCATTTTGTGGGAGTTAAGCATGTACTTGAACCTCGGGCTATGCATGAGCCCCACCGTCTTGTACCAAAGTGTATGTCATTTGATAAGCTTCAGCTGGGGCCTCAAATATCGAGCACGAAATTCTCCAGCTTTGTGGCGTTAAACTCAAGCCATAAAATGTGTATAGGGACCTGCCAAAGTCGCCGCTGCAAAATGAATTCGATGCCGCTCTACTAGACTGCGTTTTGGATCCCTTTTCAAGCGGGAATTCTTGTGAAATATGGGTGCGCGCGCTAGGTATTGAATCGCGTTAATATCGGGGACGTTTGGATATTTTGTTGTCATTCGACTTCTCCACTCGGTTTTCTTGCGTGGCGCTGCTTGTCAAAATGTTATTACGAGGAGATGTCCATCTCGATAAAGCCTCACTCCTTAATTCGTCATGCATCCCGCTCAGTTCCCAAGCAAACTCAAGACAATTTTTTCGAGAGGTCGGTGCCACTGTTTAGGAATCGATGGTGGGTTTGGGGCGATCTGTTTACTTCCACGCTGCTGATGTTCCTTGCCAACTTCTGGTCGCTCGAGAAACCTGTTCTCTTTGGAGCTCACCAAAACCAAGGCTAGTAGCGTAGCGCGAAAGGAAACGAAGCCATCATTGTGCTAAGTGCCAGCATGGATGCGTCAACGAACAGCGCGACGCAAATGACGACCCAAACTCGGTAACAACCAGCATGGTGTCAGGCTATTACACGGCAATTTCGGCAAACGCCATGGTACAGCAGGGCAACCCAGTTGCCACAATGGTCAACGACGAGCTAACTCTTTGCCGCGCCTTAACAACACTGATACTTGGTGACCCAAGAAATATGAGTTACCCAACGGCCTGCACGGATTGATCAAGGATGCATCGCAGCAATTGTTCGTTTTGCTCTCATTTAAAGTTCACTGGAAATGTCCGTCTTAGAAGAGAGACAAAGCATTATCTGACCGGGTCATGCGAGGCGGATGAACTGCACAAATTTACGTGAATCACTGCCTCGCTAACTTGTCTGAGAAGTTTGGCTCGTCGTTGACTACTGGGTTGCGCCAGCAGACGTGGTAACCGGCCAGCCGCTGGAGAAGTCGAGCTTGTTCCAGCCAAACTGCTTCTGTCCGTCAGCGTACCCGATGGTCGTGTCTACGTAGTGGTAGTACAGAATGGGACCGTAGGTCGGGTCGTCGTACACACCCTGACCGCCGGGACCGTACACGTTGTCGTGCGATTCCAAAACGATAACGCCGCCTCCCTCAGTGCAAAGCTTACCGTCAGCATCACGGAAGTCCATGACGCCGGTCTTCGAGCGACACACCTTGATCTTGTATTCTTCACCAGCCGCCGGCTTGGTCTTGTCAAAGCCGCAGCAGACGCCGTTCGAGTAGAAAAGGTAGTTGTAGTCGCCGTTCTTGAACATGTTGGCGCCTTCATCGGCGTGGATACCCGCGGGCTCATACGCGAGCTTGGCGTACGTGTCTGGAACTGCCGACGTCGGCGGGTCGGCCATCAACACTTGGAACAAACCGTCCTCGTAGCTGCCGAAGATCATGTAGTTGCGGCCATCCTCGACAAAGAGGTCGGGATCGATTGCATTGTACTCGCTGGAGTCGTTACTCTCCACGCCAGTACTTCCAAGGTCCTTCCACGTGCCGATGTCCATGCTCGTAGAGGTGGCGACACCAACCGCGGCCAGGTTGTGACCATCGAAGGCCAAAGCTCGGACAGCGGAATAGTACAGGTAGTACGTGTCTCCAACGAGGTGCACGTCCGGAGCCCAAACGTCCATGTCACCATCCCAGAGCTTGATACTCGTTCCTTCCGGCAGAACCGAGCCCTTGAACGTCCATGGCCCGGTGATGTCAGGGGCTGAGTGGACGGCGATTCCTCCTCCGGTCGAGAACCGGAAGTAGGTGCCATCTTCACGACGAATGATGCTGGGGTCGTGGGTGTTGACGCAAGTACCAGAGCACGCTCCCGGGTTCACATACGCGCCGGTCACTGCATTGAGGAAGGCGAACCCAAGCGTTGCAACGGAGAAGAGCTTCACCATGGTATTTAATCTGGAGTCAGTTTGAAAAGAGCCGCTCGTGTTGCTTGTCCGAGGAAAAGCGAAATTGAGCCAACAGCAATGAGATGGTGAAGTTTACGGGTCCAAGCCAGCGACGTAAAGGAGCTTATTAAAGGTAAACATCATGGCGTATTACTACTTCTCGATTAGCTGGTATTACAGCACACTGTCGCTAGGTAGAGTATCATTACATATATTGTAAAGCGTCCCAGCGTGCGGAACATTGTACATGTATCATAGTACATGACTGATTCGAACCGGTAGAAGTCAAACAATTCTCTCTGTGCGCACAAATTGGTTGCAGCAATCGGTGGTGGTGTGACGCAAACGAAATGATATCACCACTTCAGGGCCTTACCTGGGTTTTGTGACTAATAAGGGATCGCATTGGTGACTGAACATGTAGCTCCTTTACGGCACACGCATGAAAGATTGGTGATGGTCTTTCTCGGTGGGCTCTAGGGCGATTCAAACCCAGCAGCGATGTTCCCAAATGCTTGTCGTCCGTCACAATTATCCTGACCGTGGTCTGATGCGACGGGATAAGAGCGCTGGGCATGCAATAATTAGAGTAATTAGAGTTGCTACTTTAGGACTGTCTTGCTCGCTTTAATTAAACTGGTAGCTTTGGTCATGTGGGTCGAGTTCGCTGCCCAAGTTGCCTCTAGTGAATGTCAGTGGCAATGCCTCACCAGGTTCCAAGCAGCGAACTCCCCGTGCTTCCCCTTTTCG